>NC_056725.1:575750794-575968294 GCF_019279795.1 Protopterus annectens
TACTAGGTTATCTGCCCAAGGGCATTTATAAGCCTAGCCAGAGTATGTCAGCTTTCGCCACCTCATTGATTAATTAACTGATCCTCTGTCAAGCAGAATCAATTAAGTGATTCCAGGGGGGTATTTTCTGTTACCCATCCACTCGTCAAGGTTTCTCTTAAAGAGTGTTAGTGAGAGGCTCTGCCTGATGTCATTTGGAATTTTGTTCCAAAGCATGGGGAGTCTCTGTGTCAGTAAGCTATCTCTTCAGCATGTTCTATTTATTGTTGTGGTGAGGTTTAGCTCACTAGAGCATGTGGCTCACAGTGACCTGGATTTCTTTAGGTAGAGCATGTCCATCAATTCTGAGTTGGACAGGGCTTTGTAAGTCAGGCAGAGATCACCTCTGAGTAAGCAATATGCCACTGAGTACAACTGTTTTTTTTTCAGTTGGGCTGCATAGGACATATGTTTGAGGCCAGTAATCATCTTGGTGAGGTACTTTTGTGGTCTTTTCAGCTGTTGGAAGTGTCTTGTGAGGTACATGCCAAATAGGGCATTGTACTCTATGATGGGTCTAATGAGTGATGAGTAGAGGGGCACTGTAACCTCTTTATTTTTAGATGCAAACCCTTTAGTAATTAGATGGGTCACATAGAAGGATTTCCTAACTATTTTGGCAATATGATTGTCAAAGGAGAGATTACTATCTACCTGGGTCCCAGGTCTCTTATTACCTCTTCTGTATTAAGGGGGCTGCCACCTATGTGGTAATTCGTGGGTATTTTGTTTTTCCCAAATGGGATGACTTTGCATTTATTGGCATTTAGCTTGAGGCCATGACTTTGACACTAGGTGTCCATCTCAGTAAGGCCATTTTGAAGGATGTCCATGTCAGCTGGAGAATCAGTTATGGCTCCCAGTTTGCAGTCATCGGCGAACTTGGTTAGCCATAGTCCTCCTGTGTTTGCCTGTACTTCTGAGAAGTAGGGTCTATATTAGAACACTGAACATTCAAAATGTCGAGTGTTCTAATAACGAACCCTATGAATCGAAAATTTAAAACATTCAGAACAGCAAGGGGAAAAAACACCTAGGGGAAAAAATTTGCTCTTCAAAAACACATACACACAATACAAGCACACCAAACAAACAGCAATCCACACACATACACCTAAACCCTTACACCTAACCCTACACTAAACTATACATACACCACTAACTATCCACTTACCTTAACCCAAACACTAACCCTAAGGTCCGTCACTATCGCACAGTCATGTCACCCACGCCCTAACCCTAACTGACCTACCCCGCCCTAACCCTCATGTCCACACAATCGCACACTTACCTGACCCACGCCCTAACCCTAACTCAACTAAACCCTCCCTAACCCTCACATCCACACAGTCACACACGAACCCGACCCATAACTTTCCACCACAGCGCTGAAAATACCGAAGCAACAGAAACAGACAACCGAATTTTTTCCCTAGGAAAAAAATTGGTTTTCTGTTTCTTCGATATTTTCAGTGTTCGCTGAAAAACGGGTTGATATTAGAATACTCGAAATTTTGAATGTTTGGTGATCTAATATAGACCCTGAGAAGTATATGCCAGATAGTAGGGGTACCAGGACCAAGCCTTGCGGGACACCACTTGTGACTGGTTTAGAGTCGGACCTGGAGCCCGCTATTCTTACCGTGTGAGTTCTATCTGTAAGCCAGCTGGCAACCCATCTCGTGACTTAGGGGTTTATGTTCAGGCTGGTGAGTTTTTCTGTAATACCAGAGTGGGGAATCGTGTCGAAAGCCTTGGCGAGGTCAAGGTAGGCTGAGTGAACCATCTTTCCCTCGCCTATGGCTTTGGTGACTGTCTTGAAGAAGTCAACCAGGTTTAGTAGGCATGATCTGCCCTTAACAAAGCTGAAATGGGTCAGGTCAAGTATTTGGAGTTTCCCAATGTCTTTGTTAATGAGTTCCATAATGATGCGCTCCATAGCCTTGCAGACCAGGCTAGTCAGGCTTATGGGGTGATAGTTACCAGGGTCAATTGCGGCCCCTCCTTTGTGGAGAGGAATAACCATTGCTGTGCACTGTTCTATGGGCACGTAGCCTGTGGAGAGGCTGAGGTTGAACAGCGTGTTTAGGTGGGGGGGTTAGTTTGTTCTGTAGTTCGTGCAAGATGCAGCCTGGGACACCATCTGGTCCCATTGACGCTGTGTTTTTGGCTTTTGAAAGGGCTGTTTTCACTTGTGCGTCTGTGATTTTTGGGACATTACACTTTTCTGGTATTGTTGTGGGCCCTTTTGGAGGTGAGATGGGGGTGAACTTTGCACTGAATCTGTCTGCCAGGATGTTGGCAATATCAGTAGGTTCAGTATATTTTGTGCTATTTTGCACTAGTTCAGTGCATATCTGCAAGTTGCCACTTAGATTCTTAACATAGCTAAAGAAGGCTTTGTGGTTATCTTTTGAATCCTTGGCTATTTTTCTTTTGAAGTTAGTCATGGATGATTTCATGAAGGACTTTAGTTTCTTACTGATACTGATCAGGGATGTCTGTCCTTCTTAGGATTTGCTTTTTTCTGAACTAGTTTCCTCCTTCTGTTGTATAGCCTATTTATTGCAGGGGTCCACCAAACTGGTTTCCTTCTCTTAGAGGAGTGAGTCTTGGCTTTGCTAGGGATGGCACAATCCATGCATCCTTGTAGGTGCTCATAGCGTGCATTTGTAAAGGTTTCTGCATCTTGGGCAGTGTTATCCTTTAGCGTGCGGGCTGTGAAACTTACCACCTTTGTCTTAAGTAAGGTGAAGTTTGCTTTAGAAAAGTTTTTTACTGTGGTTTCCTTAGTTGGGGGTGGTGGTAGGGTGTGGACATCCAGAGTGATTAGTTTATGGTCTGATCTAACCAGTAATGGGTTGACCTCTGATGTGGAACACCTGTCGCCCATGTTGGTGATGACCAGGTCCAATCAATATGTTTTCACCACTGGCAGGAGAGTTTGCCAGCTGATCCAGGGTGTTTGTGTTGGTGAATTCCAGGAAGCACTGGGCCTGGGAGTTTGTAATCGAGTAGTTTTCCCAGTGAATGGTAGGGTAATTGAAATCGACCAATATCAGGGTGTTCGGTAGGACCTTCATGTTTTCCAGTGTCTCCAGAAAGATGGAGTGGTGGTCCTGGGTCCTGGAGGGTGATCTGTAGCAGGCCACAATTTTCACTGCAGATTTTCCCGATGTTAGTTGCACATGGATGATCTCAGAGGTATCATGCTGCGCCACTAACCTGGAGCTATAGGTATCCTTGATGAATATGGATACACCCCCTCCTTTTGTGTTTTAGTCCATGTTCTGTGGCCAAAACATTTGGTATGAGTTGTAGCCCGGTAGTGTTGGGGTGCTCTCTGGAGCCTTGAACCAGGTTTCAGTTACTGAACAGATGTTGATGTTCTCCATACTGAGGAGTACTTTGAGAGTGTGCATTTTGAGATTTAAACTCCTGGCATTGAGTAGCATAACCCTCAGTTTTTTGTTAATTGTGCTGTTTACGGAGGTGGGTTTGACTTTTGAGCCTTGCTTAAAAAAGGCACTATGGGGGCAGCAAGAGCCTTGGCCAGTATTCGCAAGCCTAGGGGTGACAGGTGCAAGCCATCTCTTGTGAAGCAATGTGGCTTGTCGAGCATGTCGTCCCAGGCTGACAGACACTGGATCCCCTTTGAATGACACCAGAAACTTAGCCAATTGTTGAAACTGATAATTTTTTCTTTCAGAACGGTTTCACGTACTGTAGACATATATAACTACCAGGGTGTTATGTAAACAGATTTGGTAATACATTACATTCCAGGTAATAATTTACCTGGTAAACATGTGACAGCTGGATTAGTCAGTTTTAATTACATTACAAGAAATCATGACATTTGAGATGGATGTTTGTGTACAGTAATTCAACTAGACAGCCATAATGGCTTAGTTGGCAGGCATGGGAGCAGAACCCACTAACTGTGACAGCAGGGGACATCTGCAAATAATTTAATAATTGACTGCAGCAACATAGTATGGACAAGCAGGAGATACAACCATACTGGCATTATTCAGTTTTATTTCTGAATCAACAGTGCTGATGCACACATCATTGCTATTGAGTATAACGTTCTGCGAGATCTAGATCTAAACACAATATTTTCACATAATATGGACTAACTCACCCATCACATTTTTGTGTTCTTGGAGAGAGAGAAATTGTGAGCATTATGTGACTGATACTGAAAATGTATTGCTAAATAGCACTGGATTCAAACCCAGGACTGTGAATGGCAAAATGCACAGTGTACATGGAATTTAACAAACTGAGCTACTGATGCACTGCTGACTACAGGGTGACTAATACTTGCTTGGAGACCACCTGGAAACATACTATGAATTGTGCAATACAAGTTACAGGACTTTCCTCTAGCATTCTAATACTGTAATAGTGTTTTACTAGACTGCAGTGCCAATAGAACACACAAGCATGGTATGCAACCATACTGCATGTATTACTCCAGCTTTATTTCAGGTGAACACATATCATTGTTATTGGTTTGCAATTTCTGTGATGTCCCCACACACTATATCTGGCCATGGAGTGGGCTGCCTCACCCATATACCTTTATTACCTGATGTCTGTGGAAGACAGAGCATCTTGTGACCAGTATTGGCCTAGAAAAAGCCTCAAACATTACTATGAGTTACGCAATACCATTTTCAGCCATTAGATTTGCATTCTACAGCTAATACAGTGTTATACTTGACTGCAGCAACCTTACCTCACAGACTTGATGCATACAGCCCTACTGCAATGGTTATGACAAGACAATTCTGATGCACACCATTTTCCTTGCTGTTATTGGTATTCTTTCTTGTTTTTACTGAAGTACATTTGTTATTATTCATTTATTGCACTACAGCTCTAATTCCAACTTTATTGCACTAGAGACTTTATTGTATACACTTTATTGCAGTTAATGCTTTACTTTTCTTGCTTATTGCACTACAGTTGGCATAATATATCCATACTCACCACATTCATGGTGCAACCTGGCCAGGCACCCGGAATGAGACTCGACATTGTGAGCCCTCTCAGCTGCAGCTGTTGGGAGAGAAGCACACCCTTACTCATAACAGTTTTGCAGACATTCAGATTACATATTGGTAAAACAGAGGAAAAGTATTTACATACTTGTGGGGCATTCCCTGCCCTTGCTTCTTGGACCTAAGTGTCCAAGGTTCTCCTCTTTCATCTTTTCAGGTCATCATGGTGGTGATGACATTGCTCACCTGTGTGGGGGATAACAGTAACACTGGTGAGTTCTCTGGCTAACCGGTCCCAGGCCTCCGCCTTACACTCTGAGCCCTGGAAACCACCCTGCAGCAGCCTATCCTCATGTTTTTTGACAAGAGCCCTAATCATGACCCTGGACATCTGAATGCCCCACTTCTGCACCTGAAAGCACACACCTTCTCCAACACCACCAGGCATATCGACAGATGATTGAACTCCAATGGATTCTGCAGAATTCCCACCTAGTGTGCTTTATATAGGCTGTTTTTCCACCCTTACACATCATTGAGCAACATTCAAAAAAGCACCACATTGCTTAACAGTGCACAAACCACCCAAGCAGAGTTGAGCAGTGTGCAAAGAAGCACAATTGTGGTTTAACCGAAGCTGAGTACCATGCAAACATTGCCAGCTGTTACCATTTTTATGCAGTGCTTAGCAGGTTTGACCACAGTTACACACAGTACAGCAGAGCCATATTTTAAAATTTTGTCCATAACGTGTGCAACAAAAATACAGTCAACATCTGACTTCCATGTATTCAAACCCTGGATCTACTACACATACAGCTGTAACTCAACCCATTAAGCTATGTGTATATTAAAAAAAATCTGGTATACCTTCACATATATCACTGAGCTACCTATTAGCAGTGCTGAGCACTGTGCAAACAATCTTAAACATACCAATAAATAAATAATTATTAGCATCTGGTTTTTAGTTTTAGATGCCTGTAAGGTGTCTGTCATGTATGTATGAGCTCCGCTCGGCTTAGCTGTGGTCCACTCCATGCAAATGCCAATTAAAAAAAACACACACACATAAAATGTCATTATGCTTATTGATTACATCTGGTTTCTATTTTAGATGTCTGCCAGGTGTCAGCTGTCTACATGTGAAGACAGCTTGGCATTGCTGCATTCCGTGCCATACCATGCAAACATACATTTAAAAAAAAACATTCAACACTGATTCAATATTCATGTTATTCATCTCTCCCTCAGCAGTGCACCATCATTAATATGCATTGTCACTGCTGAGAGGGGGCCTGTGGCTGTGTACATGGATAAATTCCACGTAGGATCTTAACAGTGTCTACATGGAGTTTATTAAATTCTGGGGTATGTCTCTGCAACATTTATTTGTCTGAGTATAGGTCTGTGTTTCCAAAATATGCAAAATTCCTTATGCTGTTGTAGGGAATAGGACATGGATTCTCAGTGGATGAGGAGGGCTTCATATTTTTCACATTTTATTCTGGCATTCCAATGTAATTATTTCATTGCTACTTTTATTTTATTGTTATACTCTTTTTCTGCTTCACTGTAACTGTAATCCTTACCTGAAAACTACATTAATGCACAGTATGTATCAGACATACATTAAAATGTTATAGTTATATCCATTAGAAAAATGTTTACTCTTAAGTGTGTCATCTACAAAATTTCTGACATTGTCCTGTCAATTAGAGTTTATTACCTTCACTACTAAACACAAAACTGCAACTTACTAGGAGACAGTAAATAGTTCTGTTCAGTTCTGTTGTCCAGATGTACAGAACTTATGTTGCTGTATCACTATCCATCCCCAGTGGGGGAGGGTTACCCCATAGGTGTGGGAACCAGTGGTGCACTCCCTGTGGCTGTGATAGCAGAAGAGTGCAATGCATTCGATGTGCATACACCAGCCATAGTGCAACCTTTCAAAGGATCCTAATGCTGTTGCATGTCATATATAGACTCTCAAATAAGGGCAGCACTCTGGAGCAAGCAATAGGAATTCTGTACTATCAAACAGGCATAGTTTACAGCTACAGAGACAGTCTACATGGCTTAGTCATATAGCTGATTGCTCTGTTGTGGGGCATTCATGAAGATGTTTCCAAGCACTCTAATCCAAGTTGCTCTGTGAGGACTTGATGTCCAAGGATGGTGTAATGATTAGTTTTAAGAGGTCTGTGTTGGCACATATTCTTTCTGTATCCATATCCACCTCCATATAGAGCATTTCCATTCTGCCTACCACTGCCAAGAGTATCAGTGTTGTCCAAGGTTGTGTTTGAATACATACCTAGAGATGTGCATGTATAGCAGCCATCATAAAGCATGCAGACCTCACTTATGTAAGACAGTATACAGTATTCAACTTTTCCATGTTATAGAAGGCAATGACACCCAGCTTCTACTAAGAGGACATCTTACCAGCAGACACCATCTCGACCATATTACCATAGTCATGCACCATCCCTGATACAGGGGCCCCAAGTCCTAATGGGATGGGAAAATAGAGTGGCTCCAGGGTCATAGTCATGTAGTGACACCCCGTCCACATTGCAAGAGGAGAAATCACTGCATATTGTACCTGTCACATCGAGAACCATCTTTGCCTACAGTGACATGCTCCACCCATTCAGTGCATGTATTAACAGCTATGTTCCAGTGTGCCCCTAGAGAGATTTGTGTGATCCACTCCTTCCAACAGTCTCCATCCTGTGTACTGTTTGTGGAGTTGTCTCATGAACAAAGTGGCTGACCGTGTATGGCCTTGTCATGACCTGGTATTAATGCTGCATTCATCATATTTATTCTATGTGTCACTGCATTGTCACTGTGTACTCATCCTCATCGTGGCTCACAGTTCAGCATTAGGAATGGCTACTTTCCTTGTCTTGTCATGTTCTGTGCCTGTCACTGTCTAGCAAAGTGTGGTGCACCTGCTGCTTGGACTTGTGCCACTTTCCTGTCATCATTCAATAGTATTACTCTGATTTCTGTGTTAGTCATGTTAGTGCATGCATGACATAACCAAATCAATACCATGGGATTGGTCTGCTTGCTTCCTTGTGATCATATTCTGTAGCGTGGTACATACTAGAAATATCCTGAAGGCCATGACAGGGTCATACTGCACACATATCTAGGCAAGAGAAGCAGGCTTTGAAGTGGTTAGTCACATGCTCATGGGTTTGTGCGGGGGCTGCATTATACTGGAATTTAGAAATACTCTGTGGCTTCCATATAGGCATTGTGAGCCAGGCCTCTAGCAGATATCCAGCATCACCTACAAAACACAGGTGTGTGGGGGTTACTTCTCTAGGGCACATTATTTATCATCTGTATACATCTCATTTAGCAAGAATGCCTTTACTTGCCAACTAAATGGCCCTTTGGAATGTAGAAAGTAGAGTTGCGGCTAAGAAGTATGCCTTGTATGAGAACCATGGGAACAGTCTGCGTGCTGTGTAGATGCTTTGATTTTAATCCCATGTGCATCATATGATACCTGGCAGTGCAGAGATCAATGCTGTTTCCTATTTATATAACTATGTGATTTTTGGCCAGATGGGATCTAAGCAAAAATGAACTCTTGTATAACAGTCATTATTTAAAACATGCAAACAAGAGAATGAGTAATGAGGGTACATATGCATATCAAAATGGAAGTACTTATGCATTAAGGGGTGTGGTATAAAGTTGTTGTTTCTGTGATGCAGAGACAAATTAGGCACAATAAGGGAAGAATTTATCATCAGCTAATCTGTATGTCTCCAAATCTCCATTGACTACTGTAAGTGGAGATCAGCATTGCATTGCAGCAGTTAACAGTGGTGGCAACTAAATCATTTAGCAAAGGCAACCACATCAATCACTCTCCCACATATAATACATACATTCAAACACATACACACACACACAAACACACACACATACACACACTCATGCACGCACACTCACATGCACACATGCACGCACACACATACACAAGTTCTACATACCCCGTATCTGTCCCTGTGTTGTTAGAACATCCCCAATGACTACCTTTTCCTGTCCTCGTGCATCACTTATAATTAATGTCAGTTAATAATGCCAGTCATACCTCTTATTGTGCAGAAAGTGAATTGTGATGCTAGACCTGGTGCTCTATTAACTTGAAAAGTGACTCAAAATCCCAGATCTTAGCATTCTCACTGGTGTCATCTAGTGCTCCTCCCACTTTTGACCTGAAGCTTCATCCTCCCAAATAGACAAATCTCCACTCCTCCCAACTGTATAAGAACAAAAAACCCTTCCTATATTAACTTGTATGTTCACATAGTGGGTTAATGATAGCTTACTAATGCCAGGGGAGCATGGTCCCTCTCTGCTATTGCATTTTTTATTTAATTTAATTTAATTTTTTATTTTATAATATTTTCCCTAATGTCTAGTCATTGTACAGATGACTAATATTGATGACAGGAGGGTGCAGAGGCTGAACCAATTTGTGTGCATTTAAGGCAGTATATTGCTCTCATTCCTGCTGTCTAGTACCCCCCCCCACACTCCACAACCCACAACTTCCTCTTTTTGTATGTGCCTTTCAGCTACAACATGCACAATAAGGGAAGAATGTATCAACAGCTAATCTGTTGCTTAGTGTTAACTCTCTGTCACATTAGTTGGAAGTGACATTAAGGCACAGTAGGAAGAGTCATCCCTGTTGTCTAGTGCACTCCTACTACATGTCACATGTAGATGCAGTTAAGACACAAAACAAAAAGAAACATCTGGTATCTAGTGTTTCCCATCCCGATCCCCATGTTATATTTAAGTGCAATTAACCCAAAAAATGAAAAGTTTTTCCTGGTGTCTATTGTCCCCTGACCCATTGATGCAGGTGTTGCTCGTTTGTCTATTGATGTGAGGCAGTATGATACCCATCCCAACCTACCCTCGCATGCACATACATACACACACACACACACACACACACACACACACACACACACACACACACACACACACACACACACACACCTATCTAACCTATTCACTCACTAACCCCCTTACTGCTACCTGCCAGGTAGATAACATACAGTCATGCATGCAGTCCCTCATATACACTTAACTGCTTACGCTAACACTACGTGACCACTAAAATCCCCAGTATTTACCTCTACAGTGATGGATGAACATGTTTTACTGGCCGTGTTCATTACAGTGAGCAAACGCAGGAAGATCTGTGGTGAAAGCACATAGCTAATTAGCATATGTCTCTTCCCCAGACTGCCTCATTAGCATTTACCATGACCACAGAGACAGCACCAGGCTGTGATGTACACCTTCATGCAAAAGCATTGAGATCAGTCTGTCTCTGAAGCTGAAAAATTTATACTGAGAAGAACTCCTCACATAGGTCTCACTGTAAACTTTATGAAGTCGGCTCACACCGTATTAAAATGGTGATGAAACAAATGCTTTAGATATACATTTTAAAGTTCACAAGGTATATAAAAGTGTTTGTTTTTGGGTGTTATAAGTTATACAAAGCACAGACTGAAGTTATGATATTAAAAGATGATTATTATAATAAGGAAACTGCTGGCAATTAGTACCTTGATGCCTGTAGAGGCTTAAGTTTATATGATACAATTTGTGTTAAATTCCACTTGAAACTAAAGCATAACTTAAATTTTGATTGAATGTTTTTTAAAGTTTTTATGAAGTATTTAACTCCTGAATGGAGCTGTTCCTTTTTCCTTGCTTTACCGTTATATTGATTGGTTGATATTACTCGTGATTTTTAGAGGGAAATTTTAAAAAGCTATACTGTTTTGTATTTTAATCTTGTGAGTCTGAGGAAGAATGCTTAGTTTGAAAATGTTAGCTTAGTAGTATGATCTTTATCCTTGTTTGTTGTTGATTTGTTTTTCTTCTTCTTGTTTGGATGATTTCAGTGCAAATATCTAATTGGACACAACTTAGTTTGTCAGAGCTTGGAGACAATCACAGAAAGTTGCTAGTGAGTATATTATAAAAGAAGGGTAATTTGCTAGAATTCTCAGAGTTTGCATTACTGC
Source organism: Protopterus annectens (assembly GCF_019279795.1). Lineage (NCBI taxonomy): Eukaryota > Metazoa > Chordata > Ceratodontiformes > Protopteridae > Protopterus > Protopterus annectens. The sequence goes on from NC_056725.1 coordinate 575,761,935, forward strand.
CTGCCTTGTAGCAGGTTGGATTCTGATTGTCTGTTTCAGTTTTGTTTTTTTTTTTTGTTTTTTTCTATTGCACTGGTTTGAACACCACTGCAGTCCAAGCTCCTCCATTTTGTGTGACAAAGCACAGTAGTCACTTATCACTTTTAGTGGTCTTCTGTAGAATGACTGGACAAACTTGTGAAGTGTCTGCTCACTGGTTAACACACTGTTGAGTCTTTCAGCATAGCTGCATTACTGAAAGTTGCACATGTTTGCTGAGGCTGCTGTCAGTTTCTAGTTCAGCATTTCATTGTTTCAGTCATACTCCTAAGTTGGGTTTGTTTCAGCTGGGCTGCTATTAGTCGTACATTGTGTCCCTTAGTGTTATTTCATGCTACTAGTAGTATACACTCCTTTTTGATGTAGTGGTTGCTTCAACAGCTGTGTTCTTGCACAGTGTGTGCATGGCTGCTTTAAACTACTCAAAGTAATGTCTTTCAGCTTTTCCCAGTTAGATGCTCAGAAATCATGTGTTTTCACTTAGCTTACTTCTCATTATACACTCACACCTAGCCAGACTATGAACAGTACATCTTGAGCTCTTAGACCAAACTTAGTCCAAGACCCACCTGAACAAAATGGTGAGTAAACTTGCTTGTATCCCTTCTGTTGCTAGCCTTATAGCACTTGGTACTCTCAGACAGAACAATTTAGTTGTATTTTACATGAATAATTCAAACTGTGAAAAGCGAGCATTTATTTAATCTGGAGGTGTTCCTCTCACCAATAAAATGGCCTAAGTGCATCACACTCTAATACCCGCTTATCATAAAAACACAATAAATGACTTCTGCTGAAGGTTTAAAAAAGTCACTACCAAAGCCTCCTAGGATTAGGAGGACTAGTTCTCACAAGATGTCCATCACCACATTAACACCATGCTCAAACATAGCAAGTGGCCACCAGCAAGAAGACCAAGAACCATTAAAAATCTCAAATTCCAAGCATAAAAACAATAATGTCTTAGGAAATGGCAACAGTTGTCAGGCACACTGACTCCACACTCACAAGACTGGACAAAGATAAGATTACAGTTAACTGTATCAGGTACCAGGATCTGTGACATCACAAGAGGTCTAAAGCACCTCTCACCAGGCAAATATGAATATGATTGAGTCTGTCAGTTTGCACAGAAGATTAAGGCTATGAACTGTTAACAAGTTGCTTCCTGTAGTACAAGGCACAATTCCCTCAGGCTCTGTTTGGTTCCTGTGTGAGTATGAGCAACTCACTTAACCACAAAGTGCTTTGAGACAATAGGGAAATTGGGTTAAGCTATCCAATTGTCTCCTGGACTACATGCCTGCTATCTACCTATGAACCTATCAATGTACCAGTGATAGTCCATGTACATGTGAATGACTTGTGGCATGCAGCCCTAAGGGACATGCAGAGAAGTGTGCTATATCCCACCATGCATGTGTCTAATGCAGGCAAGGCATTGGTCCTTAGTGGAGTCCTTCATTCTCCCAGAATGATACCTATAAATAAAGAAAAATGACAGACTTTATCACATACTTATAAAATATTGGAAATGTTATGTGAGGCAGTATTTGGTATTTATCTGTATAAAATGCCAAGAAAATAGTACAATGAAACACTATCCTCATAAATATACTATACCAAACAAAAGATGACAGAACAATGATATTGGTTGGTAGCATTCGCAACTAAAAGCTATGTTTTTCATTAAATTACTGAACTATTTGACAGAACACCCAACAGCACTACATAGCATATTTAGCATGAAATCACTGTGGGTCTTTAAACATTAGGATCATAGGAAGTTACTAGGTTATTGGCCCTGAGGCCCTTACAAGTCTATCCAAGAAGTTAGCCTATGTTTTGACATGTCAGCGCCCAATGCCCCTGTCCAGCAGGATCACAGGTGGAATCCAAGAGTTGTGTTTTTTGTTCCCCATCCAGTTATCCAGGTTGAGCTTAAAAAGGGTAAATGAGGTACTGTGCTTTAACTTTAATGTACTGTATAATGTTATATGCTTAACATAACATAAGTATGCTACTTAAATGTATAACTGCACAATGCATGAAGGGAGAAGGGGAGGCCAGGATTTAAGAATGCCAGTTGTCTCCACCAAATGATTTCTCTTCTGACAATCCCCAGTACTGGGATCTGACAAGATATAGGGTGTTGATGCTGGGACTAAAGAGATTTCAGATACCGCTGTATCTTTTTCATGAGGTGCCATGGCAGGGGTATCGTGAGAATCATATATGCTGTGAGACCCAAAATCCTGAGGTATTCCCTTGCAATGACCAAAGTCTAAGTGGAAAACCTTAGAAATAGCTTTACATGAAGATCTTTTTATTTCTCTGGAAGAAAAGCTCTTTGAAATGAGGTGTCTGGTTGACATCCCAAGAACACAATCCTGTGCGATGGAGTCAAGAAAGACTTTTGAATGTGCTGTTGGAATCCCAGCTTGTGCAAGACATTTCTCACCCAAGAGAGAGAGATTCCTGACATTTTGAAAAAGACTCTGCAAAGATAAGCAAGTCATCTAAATACAGAAAATGGGGATGCCTTGTAGCCTGCAATAGCTATAACTGGAGCTAGACACTGTGAACACTCTTGGTGCAGTGGGCTGTCCAAAGGATAAGACAGAGAAACGATAATTTGATCAGGCACACAAAACATTAAATGCCTGAAGTCTTTATGAATACGGATGTAATGACAAGCATGTTTTAAATCTAGTGTTACCAGGATACTTGAAACAGGAAGAAGAGGTAACAGGTTATGAATTGACAACATTTTGAATCTGGGCACTATCACAAACAGGTTTAGAAAAGAAAGATCCAGAAGTAGTCTGCAAGTATTTTCTTTCTTCAGCACTAGGGGCATCCTTGACTAAAAACCCTTCACCACCTGGGAAGAAGGAACTGGTTTTATCACTCCTTGGGACAGACAGCATGTGATGAACAGGTGTAAACAAAATAGTCTCATCTACAGGATGATAAATGACACCCTCGAAAGGAGGAATTTCCTGCAACTGCCATCTGTAACCCTAATAAATAATTTCCAGAACCTCTGTTTGAAACAATCTGTTTTCAAAGAGAAAAATGGATAGTCAGACTTTCTGTAGGAAAAAAGTGGGCAGGGTAGAAGGGGTTGTAAAGTCTCTTGAATCTTGGTTTGGGGAGGTTTGACTTTTTAAGAACACCTTTGCCATTTCTTCTTAACCATCTGTTTACCTGAATTTTGATGAGACTTTTTTTTTTTTTTACCAAAATTGGACGAGAGATAAAAAAATCCCTTTGAGAATTTGGAAAAGGAGGACTGAAAAATCATATAGATTCTCTGGATCAGTTTGTAGCATTCATCACACTTTTTCATCACCTCTGCAGCATGGGTCTATATTATTTCAGTGAATGCTTAAAATAGCAAACGCTGTTTAATTGACCCATTAAAGTTGAAATCCATAAATCTCAATCACATGGAACAGAGATTTCTTTCCCAGGGAAAAAAATGCTGATATATATATATATATATATATATATATATATATATATATATATATATATATATACATATACTTCTTATGTTTATAAAAGGTTTTTAGTGCTCTGCTAGAAATATCTACATTTATATATTTTATATTCACTGTTTTAAGATAATATGTTTTAAAATAGAGATGGATATATATTTTTTTGATGTCTCTTAATATATTTTTTTGCTGTCTCTTTAAATAGTAGCCAATTGTGACATCACTGATTCTGCTTAATTGATGACTAAGCTGTTATTTAAGAGCTGAAGTGCATTTTAACTTTGTCTGATGAAGCAACTACTGTCGTGAAAGCGCTTACCTCTGTTCAGCTTTTTATTTTTGTATTATTAAACGCTATTGTGTGTCACCCTGGTGCACTGTTTTTTTGTATTTAGAGCCAGGAGTTAGTCAGGAATGTTTTTTAAGAAGTTTTAAACATGAGAAGGTCGGATGATCACCTGATGGTTATAGGGAGTGGCATCTAGGTTTTTCTACACTGTTAGAATGTAAGAAGTCGCCTGCAGCTTTTTTTTAGTTTTAGTATAATAAGAAATTGTTATAAAGGACATTGTGGATTGTAATTTTGGAGAACTGTAGTAAGATGTGGGTAGGCTAGTAGAAGGTATTGTTGATATAGTTCATTATCCACAAAATACTGAGGTGAGGTATTTTCTGCAATGAAGTCATCTAATGGCACTGCTATTACTGCTACACTGTCAATTACATTTGCATCCTGTGCAGGCCTTCTCATTAATAACTAAAGCGAGTATTCTGTTAACTTAAAAAATGAAATATTTGATATTCTGTTAATGATATTGTGAATAACATTAGATAATCTGTTATTAGCATGATAAACACACAGGGCCGGATTCACGAAGGCTTGCACAGAGTCTAAGACTAGAGTAAGACTCCATGCAGCCAACATGTCTGCCGAGCAATCCAGGAACAGCCGGCAGAGGCGTGCAAGAGAGCTCCTAAAACGACTCTTACACGGACAGGGTTAGGTTATGCAAATTACCTCATTTGCTGCTGAAAGCTATGCAAATGAGGTAAATTTGCGATCCAGGAAACACTAACCTGTCCGAGTAAGAGTAGTGTTATTTGCAGAAATGTACTCAGTTGTCAACTGAGTACTGTTCTGCAAATAGCAAAACGGAGCCGTGACAGCTCCAAATAAAGGATGCATCCAGTTGAGGAAGCATGCCAAAGGCCAAATATACGGCCACTGGCATTTTTTTCCATTGCAAAATAAAAAAAAAATAATTTTTTTTTACCTCAATCTTCAATGTTTAAGTGTAGCGCAGCGCCGAGCAAACATGCTGAGCTCTAAAAACCAGAAAACAAAAAAATAAAAGCCACAAATAGGGATTTTATTCAAAATATTAATCTGCCATGCAAGTAAATGGCAGGCTGAAGACAACATGGCTACTGAACAGAGGTTGCTAAGGGGGGAAGCTCAGTCTGAGAGACATAACTAAGCATTAGTAGGCAATCCTATGCAAATGAGGATAAGGATAGTGAATCCCAATATTTCCTGCTATGTGAACCATGTCCCTAGAGTGTAAGAGTAGGAAAAGGGGAGTAACAGAGTAGGAGATGGGTGACATCATGAGGGGGTATTTATGAAAAAGTCTGTAAGCTTATTGGAGCAGAGTGGCATGTGGTTGCTGTGAGTTACTCAGGACTAAAAGAGGTGTGTCTACAGTTGTCCAAACTGAAACCAAGAAACTGAAGGTGTACGCTGTGGCTATCACTGAAGTTTCTTGCAAAGCTGCTTACACTGTGTGCACACAAGTGCGCACGTGTAAACCTGTCTAAGCCTGTGTGCACCTGTGTAAGCCTGTGTAAGGCCGTCTAAGCTAGTATACATGAATGTGCACCCGCCTAAGCCCGTGAAAGCCTGTGTAAGCCTATGTGCATGCGTCTGAGCGTGTTTGGGCTTGTTTGTGCGGCGCTGCCTCCTGTGGAAACAGAAATGAGAAAAGGAAGGAAAGGAAGTAGTAGGAAGTTAACCAAGGAGAACTAGCAGAGCTGCCAGGTGAAATCAATCAGAATCAGCCAATTACACAGGCAGTACACTAGCCCAGCCCAGCCCAGCACCTAAAACTCTGCAAACAACATTCCCCCATGTTTTTCTCAGAAACACTGCAGTCAACAAAGAGAAGTGAAAACTTAAAAAGCTTAAATTGAGACATAAAAATATTAGGGGCTGCCATTGCAGTTATAAGGCAACATGTGCAAGATGCTGAGGGTGGTGCCATTGCAAATGCTGCTGAGCAACCCACAGTGAGGAGACGGAGAAGAGTGTACAGACCCAGGGTAACCTACCAGGGGCTACATGAGCTGGAGATAGTGGAGCGCTATAGAGTGGACAGAGAGCTCCTGCAGCAAATTGTTGAGCTGGGCAGGCCACGCCTCACACACAGAACCAACAGAGGGGAACCCATCCCAGTGGAAACCAAGGTATGTGTTGGCCTAAGAATACTAGCAACAGGTACTTTCCAGAGACCAACTGGTGATATGATGGGGATTTCACAGGCATCAGCATCAAGGGTACTGCACCAGTTCCTGAATGCCATGTCAGCACATGTCGGTGATCATGTATATTTCCCCAATTCCCATGAGGTATTGGCCAGCAATATGCATCTCTTCCAGCAAATAGCGGAATACCCTGAGGTAGTGGGTGAAATTGACTGCACGCACATACACCTCAAAGCACCAGCTGGTGAGCGGGGTAGGGCCTACATCAACCAGAAGGGCTTCCACTCCATCAACTGCCAGGTCGTGTGTGATGCCCAGGGCATAATACTGAATGTGTGTGCTGGCTGCCCTGGTAGCTACCACGATTCCCATATCTGGCATCTGTCACAGCTGTACCAGACATTTGCAAATGGGGACATAGCGGTCACCTAGTGGGGGATGCCGGATATGCACTGGAGCCATGGCTGATGACACCCATCAGAAATGCACACACACCTGAACAAGAACTCCATAAGGAGGCACACGCACAAACAAGAAATGTAATCAAGCGTGTGTTTGGGATGCTCAAGTCATGGTTCCGGTGCCTGGACACATCTGTTGGAGCCTTGCAGTACTCACCAACTGCATGTACCCAAATTGTCATGGTATGTGCCATGCTACACAATATGATCCTGCAAAAACAGCTGCAGCAGGAACAGCATGGGGCAGGGCCAAACAGCCCCCCCCCCCCCCATTGCCAAGGCCTGCACAGGCACAGGCGACTCGGAGGAGGAACAACCTGTGCCTGCCCCAGTAGGCAGAAGGAGGTGTGCCCAGTATGCCTTGTCCTTGGCAAAGAGGTAACGCATAGCACATACACTGGCTCAGTAGGAACCCTAGAAATTATACCTCTCACTGACTCGCACATAAAATAAAAGGGATGCCTAACTTGACACTACCTGTTTCCAAGCATGTATAGGGAGTGTAGTATGTGCATCCGACATAGGCAGCCCTGCAGCACCACCTGAGGCATGATTGCCATGTTTTAAGCAATATAAAGTAGTGCTAAGCAGCTTTTACCAATATCTAGTATATGTAAACAAAATTGCTCGTGCAATGTTGGCCAAGGTCAGCCAAAGTTGAGCAAAGTCAGTTAAATATGCTCATATCTGCTTTACTGTACCTTAAGCAGTCTGGTCTGGCCAGTATAAAAATAAATGACAGGGCTTGAACCCAGGATACTATGCACTATAGTCACAGTACTGAACCACTAAGCCATGATAGCATTACAGTGGTGCAGACACAGCAGGACAATTGTACACTAATGCAAACACAAAGCAATTCTGTATCATGCCCCTAATGAGGCAAATGGGTAACCTCACCCACATGCCTATGCAGACAGAGAACATCAGGCCAGGTGTTGTGATGTGGGTTGTGTAGGCTATGAAGTCGCAAGCTAATATATGTGGCAATGGATGATAAGACCTGTAGTACACTAGTATGCCTCCAGCCAGTATGATAGGCAACAGTACAGACTGTAATGGTGTCCTGTACATAGCAGTGCAGGCACAGCAAATGTGTATAAGTGTCAGGTGAAACCCACATCCTATGTACACCCACAGTAACAATCCGGTGTACCCACGGTTAGAAATGTACAAAGAATAGCTATCCCTCCTGTATGTAGAAATGTTTATAGGTCTATGCAAAGTGTCTCATGGAAGCCCTGCAGGCACAGCATGATCCCTGTTGATCTATGACAAAGGTGAGCCCTGCTGTAAAAATACACCTTAATTTACCATAGACATATGGTATAAATGTGTAATCTGTGCGTGCTCACACACTCTAACAACTGTAGTGGATTTCATTCTGCATCACACTGAAAGGTCATACTGGGCATGCTCACACACTTAAACAAATGAAGCAAATGTCAGGCAGGAAGATACTGAAAGGTCATACTGGGCATGCTCACACACGTAGGCTAAATACGGATGTGGTGATAAGGGATTCATGGACAAATGTGTATAGTCATCTCTACCTCCAGAAACACTTTCACAAAGTGGTCTGAAAATCCTGCTATGTGTACACACAAACTACCAAGGTCTGTGCATGTAGGTCAAAGGAGGTTGCCACTACTCAGCAGTCATCAGACCTGTCAGAGACTACCACAACACACTTGCGAGGAATCTGACTAGGCATGTTCAGCAACTAGAAAGAACAATGAAGAACCTTAACAAGAGGATTACTGGCCTCAAATAGTTGCCCCATGCAGCAAGAATGAATTTAACCCAAGCTGTACTCAGTTGCATGCTGTCTACGCAGGAGATCTCTGCCCAACAGACAGGTCCATGTCATGGTTACACTCAGATCTGTTCTGAGTTACAGCTCAATGGCACTAAATGTACAGAGCCAACTGATAATGGCAACATCCTGGCAGATAGGATCAGTGTTAACTTTACCCCCCTCTCACCCATGAAAGTACACATGTCTATAATGGAAGACTGCAAAGTTGCTGTCATCATGGCTGCACAGGTAAAAAACATTCTCTGAAGCCAGTATCACAGCAGCCATGGGACTAGATAACTTCCCAGGCTGTGTAGTATCTACTTCCCTGAAGTAAACATTAACATGGAAGTTCTGTGGTTACTGACGTTTCCAGAGGACTGCAACTAGGAGCCATCATTGCAAACACTAAAGATGCGGACATCCTACAAAAGGGCCTCACTGAGACAGATGGCTGTTGTCCAAGCCATGGGCTGTAGCTCAATACCAATAGGTGTATTATCATCACCTTTGTTAAAATCTCTGTAGCCAAGAACTACAACATAGGTGGTAGTATACCTCACACTTTAAGTGTGACAAGAGACCCTGGGTCACGGGTGGACAGTGGATACAACTGTGATAATCACATTCCCAAATTAGTCAGGAAACCCTCTTATGTGGCACACCTCATCACAAAATGTGTCTCATGCAGAATAAAAGAGGACATTGTTCCCCTCTACTCACCACAAACTAGAACTATAAAAGAATACAACGCCACTGTTGCTATGTACCTCACAAAACAACTACAACAACTGGAAAGCCAGTAGCAATACCTCACAAAGAGCATTAGTGGCCTGAAATACATGCCATACACAGACCGTCGCAAAATTCTCCATCCGTACTCCCTTGCATATCACCTACTCAGAGGTGTTCACTACGTAACATCCAAAGCTATGTCAAACATGCAGCTGTTGGATATGATCCAAGTAAAACACTCACAATCACCCTGACCTTTCGACCCAAGACCACTGGAAATGGTGTAGCCATTTACCTTATGGATATCCACACCTCCAGGTTACTGCCACATCATGAGGCCTTGGAGACCATGCAAGTGCAACTAACATTAGGCAAAGCTGCCCATCAGATTGTAGCCTGCTACAGATCATGTACCTTGTGTCAGTAACCTCACTCAGTATTCTGGAGAACAATGGCAAATATAAAGGTCCTATCAAACACCATTATATGAGGATATTACAACCACCCAAACAATGAGTGGGTGAATTACTCGTATACAACATCCTTTGCCCACTGTGTCCTAGCGTTAAGAAACTCTAACACCCTGGAACAGCTGGTCAGCACGCCCACTAGAGGTGACAACATACTGAACATGATCATCGCCAACATGGGGTACCAGTGTTCCACAACAGAGATAAACCCCTCACTGGTAATATCAGATCATTAAGTAATCACACTGCACATCCACATCCCGCCCCCACACCCAGTCAATGAAACCACTGTGAAGACATTTTCAAAAGCAAACTGCACACTTCCCAAGACCAAAGTGGAAAGTTCCAAAGCCCTCTTGCTATAGGATAATGGTATGCAATCTGCCAAATCATTTACAAGTGCATCCTATGAGCATCTACAGGGATGCATGGATCGAGCCATCACAAATAAAACCAAGATGCATTCCTCCAAAACTAAGAAAACAATCTGGTGGTTGTTGCCCATAAATAAGCTAGACAACAGAAGGAGGAAACTAACACCTGATAGAGCCAACTTCACTAAAGGAAAGGCATCACTGATCATTATTAGGATGAAACAATGATTGCTCATAAAATAATCCAAGCACAATTTGCCAAGGAATGTAAGAATAACAACCACAAAGCCTTCTATAGCTATATTAGACATGTAGGTGTCAACTTCCAATTATGCTGTCAGCTACTGAAAGAGGTAATGACGTACACCAAACCAACTTTCATTGCCCACACCCAGGGGGACAAGTGCAGTGTAAACTCCCCCCATCACCCCCAAAAGGGCCTGTGCCTATCACAGAAGGATGCAGAGGCACAGACGTCATGGACATGCAGGTAAAGACAGCCCTCACCAAAGCTAAGAACATAGCATCAATGTGACTGTAAGTTGTCCCAGGCTGCGGCTTTCACTAGGCCCACAAGGAACTACACCCTCACCTACATTCACTGTCTAGACTCAAGTGTATCACAGGCTATATACCCAAAGAATGGCATACACTAACAGTCATCCAGTACCACAAAGGGTGTGCTAAAACAGAACCTGGAAACCATTGCCCAACATGTGTACTCAGCCTGGTCTACAGAGCTATTGAGCAAATTGTCATGGAACACATACACTGAGACATTGAAGATCTCCAGACACTGGACTCTACACAACTTCGCCTTGTTAAAGGCATAGCCTGGCTCCCAAACCTAGTTGACTTATTTAAAACAGTTACCATGAACATAGATGGAGGTGAAAGTAGTCCACACAGCCCACCTGGACCTCACTAAGGGCGTACCACACCATTCCCCACTCCATCATCATGGACAAGTGTACCAGCTTGAACATGAACAGCTATGTCACAGGATGGGTGGCCAAGTGGCTCACAGATCAAACACACATGTTCATAGTTGCGGGTGCCATGTCCAACTCTAAGCCAGTCACAAATGGCATCACACAGGTCTTGGTCCTGGGACCCCACCTGTTCAGTCGATACTGCTCAGATGTACAGGCAAGCATGGCAGGTGTAAGGCTGAACAGATTTGCAGATGACTGGAAACTGTGGTCCATAATTGACTGTACAGCTGACACAGACATCCTCCAGAAGTGTCTTACAGAGACAGATACCTGGTATCAAAACAATGCCCTCAAGCTGAATGGCAAAGGATGCATAGTCATCCCCTTTGGGTAATGCAAAGTGCACACAAATTACCACATAGGTGGTAATCCAGCATGTATGGAGAAAGTAATTATGGCCCTGGAGACACAGGTAGATAGTAAACTCACCTTTGATGATCACAATGACCAAAGTGTTTAGACATTCCTTCAATGTAGGCCATCTAATGTCACCTAATGTAACACACTTCATATAGTCTGATGATGTCACCATCCTACAAATATACCTGTGGAAAAATAAACTCCCAGAAATATGTATAGGGTGTCATGTTAATGCAAACTCCTCTAGTATCATGAAGTAGTTAGGTAGGGGTTTGAATCCTGCACTGGGAAACTGTGTGTGTGTTCCCCTTGGGAAGGAACAACCTTTTAGGAGAGTAGTGAAACACCTCAAAAGTGGTAATCTAACCTTTGTCAATTCCGATGATGTCAGCATCCTACCAATATACCTGTGGAAAATAAAGCTCCCAGTAATTTGTACAGCGTGTCGTGTTCAGGCATACTCATCTAGTGTCAGGAAGTAGCTAAGTAGGGGGTTTGAATCCTGCACCGGGCAACTGTGTGTTTGTGTGTGTTCCCCTTGGGAAGGAACAACCTTTTAGGAGAGTAGTGAAACACCTCAAAAGTGGTAATGTAACCTTTGTCAAGTCTGATGATGTTACCATCCTACAAATATACCTGTGGAAAATATTGCTCCCAGTAATCCGTATAGCGCATTATGTTAATGCATACTCTTCTAGTATCATGAATTAGGTAGGTAGGGGTTTGAAGCCTGCACTTGGTGAGTGTGTGTGCTGTATGTGTATGACACTGTTGGTCAATGTGTTGTGGGTTTTGCTTTTACCACTGTATGACATATCAGTATGCATTGCCCATGAGCTAGCTGTGTGTCAAATACATATCTGTGCATGTTACCTCAATGATTGCATGTGTGGGAACCCTGCTATCTCCAAGAACATAGCTGTCATCCTTGCCAGACTGCGCTGCTGCTTCCCAGACCTTAGGTCACATCTGTATGCTTGTGACAAGGCCAGCCACTGCAGTGATCCCTGGCCTAGGTCATCTGTGTCACACAAAGTCATTATGATTCCTATTGGAATGTGTGAGTGAGGGTCTATGGCCGAGGTATATGTCAGACCTGTTCAAACACAGCAAAGTCTGTCCATGATGACTATTCACAGGTGTAGAACAAACTGTGGATATGCATGCAAACCCCTTATTGCATATGTGATCCACCAAGAGATTAACAAAGGAGAGATGACATAACACTTGGTTGCATGTACACATCGGTACCTGTTCATCATGCTGGTGGCTACTACCTATGTGGTACTGTGGGGATAATATGTTCCTTAAAGGTGGATGACTGTGCTTAGTTTGGCTTATAGCTTTACAGCATGGGTTTGACAACAGGCATCTGTCTGTATGATATCCTTGTGGAGTATGTGTGTGTCATCTGGAGAATGCATTATAGGCCACAGTATGCATTACCAGACGTGGACGGACATATCCCTACTGTGATTGCTTGTACCTAAGAGAGCTATATGGCAAACAGGAGTGGTCTCAGTAATGGGTGCAGGTGAATACCAGTGGTTACTGGCATTGTATAGTACCTGAAGGATCCAAATGTTGCTGTGTGTCCTGCATCTGTGTGTCAGTTGTCAAGACATCCTCTAACAATTGGTTATGGTCAGGCTGTTGAAGTGATGTATACCACCAGAATGCAAAACAATGACAGATAGTAACAGTATCACCCACAGCACAGTGTCAAACCATGTCATACACACATGTGTAGTCAGGTTCCGGAATGTGTGTAGTACAATGCATACTGGCCACCAATAGAAACTATGGACCCTGGCCATGTGTCCACTATGCACGTACATGCAGGCAGTGCACCTCCATCATGTTCACAACTGTATACCTGCAAATCTGTGCTACACACATCCCACACATACTGTCCACTCTCTAACACATGCTGCCAATACTGCACACATCAGCCAAGTGGCACATGGCCGGACAGTACACAATTGGAACCAACACTGGTGTAAACAACACTACAATGACAATCATAGCTTTAATGCATCATGCTTGCTCAGCTATACCTTCAAGCATATCATTACACTCTACAGCTAACAACATGCTAACATTGGTATACTGCTATACAGACACCCTGTGCATGAGCACCATGGTAGCCTGTTCCTGCATCGATGTTACAGATGACAGGAGGTGGCACAGGTTTCATCATATGCACAGGGTGTGTTGTTGGTTCACCAGAGGCCTACAGTGAGCCATCCAATTGACATGTATGTTGTGCATGAGGGCCAAGAATACTGGAATGGGCCAATGTTGTTGTAATGTGTGTGGGTATGTGTTAACCCTAGGTGTCTGGAGTATGTGTGTGTGTCTGCATGCACACAGTTCCACCATTTGGCTGCCTTATACGGGTATTTGTGGGACAGCCACAGACTGCACCTGCGACGCTTTACACATCACCATCTCTGGCCACGGATATGGTACCTGTACCTGACAGGGGTGCTACTGACACTATCAGGCACTAAGCCAGACTGGGTACTATCCCCAGAGGTGGATGGATGTACACTGGACACAGGTCTCTGCTGGGAATGTCCAGAGCCATGTGCACATGGTCTTCTAGGGCATTCTATGGACAGCCCACCCCCAACATTGCTGGGGCTGGTAATGGCAGTACGGGAGTGGCTGTGGTTTGAGGGACATCAACGGCGACTGACAGCTGCTGATGTTGCTGGCATACGTCCATGTCAACGTCTCAACCGTCCCACACTGTCCTGACACATGGACATGACATTGCAGAAGATATCTAATGTCTCTCCCCAACGTCTATCAGTGACCTCAGTATAATGTCAGATGGCACCTGCTAGGTCACAGATACTGTCAATAACAGCGGTGTTATGGTCCCTCTGTGCCCTTAGCCCCTGTCTGGTCTACTGTTCCATAAGTGCATGTGCCTCCATGACAGCCCGGAACATGCGTGACATTGTCAAACCTGTGGCACATCTGCCAGTGGCATGATGAGCAGCAGTGCTCCTACGAGAACCACTGGACATCTGCCTATGTGGTACCCTTCCAGGCATCTGGGTATGGCTGCTGTGTTGGGATGCATGTGCCATGGATACCACACCGTCCTGGCCAATGCCAACAGTATGCTGTCCCTCAGCTATGGGCATTGGTGATGGATGTATTGGCAGTATAACTGTATGCATGGATGGGGTGGACAGCTGTGTACTGTTGATTGGTGGCCCAACGACAGACCCTGGCAAACACACCTGTGCCACAACACACCTATCTTCATTATCATTATGTGGCTCAGTGACATCAGTTTCCTGCTGCAGTGAACCAGCCCTAACACAGCACCTGTGGGAGGGAGACAGGAAACACACTTTATGACCTGTACATGATGTCGGCACACATGCATACATGCACACAAGTACACATAAACACATGCACACATGAACATATGCACACATGCACACATGAACACATGCACACATGAACACATGAACACATGAACACATGCACACATGAACACATGCACACATGCACACATGAACACATGCACACATACACACATGCACACATGCACACATGAACACATGCACACATGCACACAAATACACTCCTGACTACAGCAGATACCCACACAAACCACCAGCAATCCAAAACATACTTAATAGTGGTTGAAGGTGGGTTACAGTATCACAAGGCAAACAGTCATATCACACATGTCAGCATGCAGAAAGTTTGTTGCTCAAGACCATGTAGTGCGAGTGTAGACAGCCCATGTTAATAACAGTATACATGGCTTTGATGCATGTGTGTTGTTGTTCAGTGATTGGCCTCACAGCCACTTGTTACATGGGTTTGTAAGGTGCCCAATAGGGATCATTGACTAACATGAATGTGTTATGTGTTGAAGAGTGTCGCACAGCCCAATGATAGGCCTCTACCCCTCAGGTATATTATGTGTGCTGTGTGGATGATGTGGGATACTGAAGTGTGACCTTACAGTGGGTGTCTGGATATGCTATGTGTAGCATGTTAAGGTGTACTGCGTATGACAAAGTTGTGTATGTTGTGTACATGTGTATCAACTATGTCTATCCAATGTCCAGTACAGTGTTGCCACAATTGTGTGTGATGCTCTGTGTATTGCATGTGATTAAGGCAGCTACTGTCATTACTGTGATGTGCATAGTCTCACAGCAAACATGCACAGCATGCATTATGCGTAGGTGTGTTACATGTACATGGCCTACACCTCACCTATGACATGCACATTTCATTAGCAATATTAAAATTATAACACACTCACCAGCATCGACCGGTTGCCTTGCTGTCACTGAGACAGTTTGTCAGTGGCCACAACTGTGCCATTGCTACTGTGAGTTTGCTAAACTACTGTAGTACAACAGTCGACAGTCACAGGCATACAGATTATATTCAAAATATCAGTATTGTACAACACTATGCAGCACAATGGCTAAACACACAGTATGCATGTCACATATGCATAATCTACCAATACAGGTAACAGTAGTCTACAGATAGGTCATGTTACCTGCACGGTCCATGTCAACATGCTGGGTGGCTCCGGTCTCCATGATGACACATGTAAGTTGCTGTTCCTGTGGTTGGCCAGAAGCCACCATGCTTAGGAGCAGCTCCTCCACTCTGGTGAGGGGGGGATGAATGGCAACCCTACCACCTGTGGCAAGCTGTTGTCGATGGATATCAGATGCATGCCGCTGGACATGTCTAATTAAATCACTGCAGTGATGGCATACCTGCTCATATGTCCGGTTATGCATGCCTATGTCATTTACCCGACGAACGACATCTTTCCACAGTGCAGTCCGCTCATGCTGGTCCTGGCTGGTTCTAGAGAACAGCAGGGTGTAGTGCTGCACCAGGCTGTTGTGTATTTTGGCTTCCTCTGCAGCTGTATAACACAGGTTTCTTTGGTGGGACAAGCCCCTGGAAGACAATTAAACAAGATGTGTGAGCAAGTCATGTGGCACACTTAACATCCTAAAGTACAGATATCAATTACCTGCCATATTTCACATCCGATTGGTTGTCAGAGGATACACATGTTCAATACCACATATTAGTGCTCAGGCCACAATTGGCTGACAGTGCCTGCCACGCTCTATATATCAAACCATGTTCTGCACAGCAGCAAAGAGAAGCCAGTATCTAAGACTATACACCAGTACATGGCACACTGTATGTGACACAATGCACCACCTAGCCACAGGAGGTATATATCAATCTAATGCATAAAGAAAGATGTCATCCATTGCAATGAATGTAAAGTACAGTTACAGTAGTACCAGTATACCACAGTAGTCGTTGATGCCAAGCCCCTGCCTAACATATGTGCACAGTTGTTAATATAGGTGGCATACTGCTGTACTAGACTATACATGTTGCAAGATACACACGTATACCCTGTAAACACAGATATGATTGAGGGCATAATTACACACACATCAGACATACATACAATACACAAATGTATGCCAACCCAGATGAGCTTTACCTGTGTACCATACAGTGCTGTGTGTCACTACTTAGAAAACCTTATGCCTGAGGTATGTAATCTGTGAGGACTACAGGGAACACACAAAACAGTGTTTCCAAGCAATGTGAACATACACCATACAGTACTGTTTAGTCCTACAGCTTCAGGTAGTACTACAGTTCATATGGGAGTTAGATTCACCAGCAGTACCACTCACTAAGTATACATGTATTGCTTTAGCCTACAATGGGACACCAAAGTCGACAACAAGGGACTACATCACACCGTATGCCATACTAATTTTTCTGCCTAGCAATAACATACATATCTTTTGCTGGGATCACAGGTAGGACACAAACTACCATGACAGAAACAATTTCACACTAAGCTATCACAGCTTTACTGACCTTGCACACATTCACCAACACATTCACCATCACACTCAGTCAACCTCACATAGCAATTATTGCACTAAGTACATGTGCGTGCATCGTGTCATAGGTAGGTAATACGCTATTGGCCCTAGGGCCTACAGCAGCCTAGCCATATGCTACCCTGGCCATTGACACACATGTAATTTAATTTCACTTGCCCCTGTCAACCAGAGCCACAGAGGTGATTCCCGGGAAGTATTTCCTATCTCCCAAACAATCATCAGGAGTATTTATGACAACTGCTAATGAGGAGCTTTGTTTGCTATTGATAGGTGGTTTGTTCCAGAGTATGGCATGTCTCTGAGTTAGGACTCTATCCCTCCAGCATGTGCTGTTTAGTGAGCTGACAAGGTTAAGGGCCCTAGAGTGTATATCTGGGAGGGATTGTAATATGTTTATGTGGAGGATGTCCAACAACTATGGGTGTCACATAGCTCTGTATGTTAGGCAGAGGTCACCTCTGGGTAGGCGGTATATAACACAGTGTAGCTGTGGTTTTGTGAGTCGGTCTGCATAGGGCATCTGTTTGAGGCTGGTATTACTCTTTGTGAGGTATGTCTGTGGCCTTTCCAGTTGCTGTAGTTGTCAGGTGAGGTACATACCACATGGGGCATTGTACTCTATAATGGGTTTTAAGTGTGATGAGTAGAGGGGAAGACTGACCTGTATTTCCCTAGATGACACACCTTTTGTGATGACGTGTACCATGTAGACAGAGTACATGACTAGTGTGGCACTGTGATTATCAAAGGGGAGGCTACTGTCCACCTGTGTCCCATGTTCCCTTATCACACCTTTGGTGTTAGGTAGACTACCACCTATGTGGTAGTTAATGGGTACAGTGTTCTGGCAAGAAGGGATGACACTGCAGTGTCAACACTGAGCTTCAGTACATTCCTTGGTTGCCAGGCACCTGTTGCAGTAAGTATGCGCCATGTCTCTCTCTCTCTCTCTCTCTATATCTATATATATATATATATATATATATATATATATATATATATATATATATATATATATATATATATATATATATATAGACCCATACATACACACATACATATAAACATCCATTGCTGTACATATAGATGTACATATAGGCACATATACAGCCCAGTATTCATGGTGGGAATATCAATTATGCGACAGGTGTGAGATATACAGTTATGTAATAATATCGCACAGTGTTGTGCAGACTGCATTGCAGGTGTCCTCAGCCCATATAGCTTTAGCAGGCCTCACTGGCTGCAACACTGCAAAACTGACAGAGCATACCCACAGCGATTAACCACCACATGTCATATACCAGCACTGCATGCTGTTTTCTTTGCCACACACTACAAACTACATAGAAATATGCACATAACAACCTTCAACAACATATATATATATATATATATATACACCCTTCACAAACAGTTGCAGTATGTCCCTTGCCCTATGCACATGTACAGATACATATAGATACATACAGCTGCCACATATGGATGATTCACAGTATGTAGAGTACTCTTCAAAAACATCTACTACATGCCAGCAAATACATATGTGTTACATACCTTTCCTTTGTATTTCAATGTTCCGTCTGTTTTTAATGGAAATAATTTATTTTTTATTTATTTATTTTTTTTGGTTTGTGTTTTCTCCGTCTGTTGCTGTTGCTCTTTCTTTTTCTGTGTCTCTTTGTTTCTGTCTCTTTGTCTGTGTCTGTGTCTCTCTCTCTCGCTCTCACTCTCTCTCTCTCTTGCTGCAATGAGATTATTGCATGTGTGGACAGCAAGTACAGCCTGCTTTTCTAGGTATCTGCACATGTACATGTGATGGCCTCTGCACCAATTGGCGCTCCCCATATACTAATTGCATGCAACCTGCTGTGTGGTAATTGCATTACTCACTGTCATAGCAGCCCACTGCTATAAAATGCTAAGTTAGGTAGGCGTAGCCCTTTCAGCTTTCCAAAGTGGGGCCCATACTTGTTTGCTGTGGACACCATTGTGTCAGTCAGAAGGTTGGTATACTTCTTATATCTGAAGCTAGGGTTGTAGCCAGTGATTTGCATGTTGTACTCAAACCTGAATGTTGCTGCTTCTAGTACACACTTGTCAGTGTAGAATTTTACTCACCCCTCCAAATGCTTACACAAGATACATGGGAGCATGTACTTTCTTTTCTAATTAGACAATTAACTGCCATACAAAAGTAGTTATTGCAATGTATTCTTCTGGCACATGAACTGTTTGTGAACTACTATACTGTAAATATTAATTAACTCACTTCTGAACATTTTGATGTTTATTTGTGTTGACATTAGCACAGGCTGCTCGAGACAACTGGACAAATTTCAGTACTGAGTATGCCTACCTACATCCTTGGTACAGCCTGAATACACAGGTATATTGTTCTTTTGGGTAGGGGTGCAGAAGTACAGAGAGCATTATATATTATTGTGTGATGTTTACCTTGCTGAACATACTGGGTTGCTGTGTACCTGTTAGTCTATCAGTGCAAGTAGTCTGTCTGCATAGCTCCCACTTGTGGACATATCCAGATGGTAGCCAGAGGTTAGCCTATTATTCTTTGTCTGTGCACCACATTGGTCTTTTCTTCACTGGAACAATGGCATTGTCACAGTTGGTTGCTAACAGTACATGGCTACATCCTTTGATATTTCTGTATTGTACTCCTACATAAGGGTATGCTTGTGGGACTCGTTCCAAAGCTATTTACAGAGTGTGTAACAGCAGAAAAGCTGAAATGCCTGTGTGTTTCTGCCTCTGCCAGGCCTCTGATACACTCAGGTATATATTTGAACAGCCTCAGGGAAAGGTACATATAAGTGAGGTACACCTGTAATATATTACAGGCATTAAGTTGAGACTGTGAGAGAATCAGAGCATATGTATTAATACACCTTTTCTGACGTGCAAGCAGTGTGTACTCTTACTTATTGACATTATTCATTAAGTGTAATTCCCCACTTTTCGGCCTAACGTCAGTACTTTTCAGAGGGATTCTGAGGGACACAGCTAACATTTGTTTACGAATCAGGGACATCCCTGAAAAGCAGTCACAGTTGGGAAGTATGGCCTCTGCCCTATTCAAATATGCCAGTGTTTATCCTGCTTTGATACTGTGTGGGGTTTGTAAAGTGCTACTGTAACTTTATTTCCTGCTAGAATGGCTGGTTTTATTTTCACAGTCATGTCATGCAATTCCACAACAACTGCTAGTAAAGATCCACAGAACAAGATTTGTGTTATGGCATTCCTATTTTCCCTTTACATTCACTCATTGTAATGCATGATATATTTATTACAGCACCAACTTGTTGCATGTCTATTGTGGCTTAGTGGTACTTCATGCAGTGTAGAGTGTCCAAGGTCCGGGTTTTGAGACTGACAGAGGTGTTTTATTTTGCTGCTCAACAGAACAAGGGCCCTGCCATGCAGAGTGACTAAGGCACTTTCAAGCAGTTGTAAGCGGGTTTGCGCGGGTTTGCGTGAAGCTTAGCAATACTTAGCTAAGTGCACACATGCACACACTCGCTCAAACCTGCTAACTACTGCTTAAAAGTGCTTACTCCCGCTAACCCCCGCACTAATTTCTTTGATAGAAAAGAAAATAGGGAGATAGGAAAGTGGTGAAAAAGGGGGCACAAAGAGGGAAAGACAGTAGGGAAACCAGCTCGGGATGTGCAGGACGGGTATAGGGAAAGTCCATAGCTGCCCATTTCTTTACCAGCAACAGCTGTGCATATGTTAGAAATTTGGAGTGAGATTTGAATCCTTCCACCCCTGAGAGAGGGGTGAGGACAACAAAGTATGTTGTACTGCCAATTATAATTATGAGTTTACATGTCCAGCGGACATGTGTGCGAAATGGGCAGCTATGTATGGGGCGTAATTTTTTTGTGGGAACAGATTGCCCCTTTTTTTGTTTTTCAGGTGAGAGTGAAATGTGAGGTAGAGGAAGTAGGTATATTTGGGGAGGTAGGTTGGGGAGGTAAACAGACAAGACAAACAAGATGCATACAGGGGCAGAATATGACACATGGGGTGGGTGAACACAATTGATGGGGATGGATGTTTGGAAATCGCAAGCCCATGAGTCCACAGATGGTAACAATGGAACTGAGATCCCCACCCATGGGCAGTCACCACTGCACCTTCACAGCCCCGAGGGTGGCTGTGCTGGGGGCTGCATAGGAGGGGCAGGCTCACCCATGAGTCGCACCACTCTTGCCTCGAGCTGGCGTAGGGGATCAGCGACTGAACGCTGGATCTCCCTACACACCACAGCCCGGACCCTTTGGAGGGTGACAGGTGGCCCTTCTCCGCCCACGCTTGCATGGGGGGATGAGCCCCATCCCCTGCAGTTCTTCCACCCAAAGGTGACACAGGACCAATGGAGGAGGGGAGCCCGGGCTGGGCACCGGACCTACTGGTGCCAGGTGCAATCGCCAGCTGAGGAGGGACAGATGGGTCCATTGGGACCGGCCTTCCCATGCGTTCTGTGTTTAGGTGTGTTTAATTACAACATAGACAACAGCATTCCAAATTAGTTGTAACAACATGCAGTAATATTCCCATTAACCCAACACACCAGGGTTGCAACAGTTGAACAGCAAGCATAACACATGCATATATTGAACAACAGTGGACATTCCAACAGCATGCAGGGATGATTGGTGGCAACAGGCCACCAAGATTGTGGTGTTTGAACAAGGCAAATGCATCAAAGTAAATGCAGATATTTATAGAACAATAGGGCATATGTCCCAACAAATGTTTCGAGATTATACATACCCATTGAGGTGTGGAATTGCATTGTTTATGCACATACAGTAGGGTGTAAAAAGATACCTCCATTAACATCTTATAAGTACTTATAGTTTACACTACATTCCTATTGACTGCAGGTGCATATCCCCTCCATATATAATTATAGTTTATACTACATTCCTATTCACTGCAGGTGTATATCCCCTACATGTATTATTACACTAGGCAATGTGCATTAGGTTGTGTGATGGGTTTGGCTAGTTCATTTTATACCTGACCTATATCTGACATACTAACTGTCCAAGATGCAGATGTTACTGCTACATAGTTATATATCTTATTTATATTTATATATCTACATATCTGGATGTGTTCATAACATTTTCAGTTATATTTCTACAGAACCCTACATTTCAATTGGCACACTCACTTTTCTGGGGAACACATTATCAAGCTACTCATGTGCCAGATTTACCTATGCATGCCAGCCATTAACCAACTGTTGAGGAGTGTATATATGCTTAACAGCTACTGGCACTTCCTTCATCCACTTTATATGGGACTGCCCAACTGTGGGTTGACAGCGCTTAATACAACAATACTATTTATATAATTCAAGGATACAACAACATTTCAAAGTAAGTGTCACGGACACGCTCTAAGTATTATACCTTTATTAATTACATTACACACTTTTCTAGAGGCTCTCTCATTTATTTGATATTACAGTGCATGCAGAAGACTTATTCAAGATGTATTATACCTTTATTAATAGGTTACAACACTCTTTTTCAGGCTCGCTCACTTATTTTATATAACAGTACATGCAGAGAAATTATTCAGGGCATTTTATGGCTTTATTATTGGGCTACAACACTTTTTTTCAGGCTCTCTAACTTATTTTATATAACAATACATGCAGAATAATTACTAACCTGCCTGGTGGTGCAGCCTTAGCAGCCTATCTGCATAGGCTTGCTGATTCGCAGCACGGGCATCTGCAGCTGTGAAGTAAATGAAGGGATATTGAGACATACCTATCCATTATATAGACTACATTAGCATGTCTTACATACTTCATTCCATGGCTACCTACTCAGTAGTGGGGCATCTTGCATGCACGGGCCTCCTTTATCCATCGGTTCTGTAGGTCCTGCTTCCATCTCTTCAGGTTTGCATGGTGGTGACAGACCTGCTCACCAGTCTGAGGGACGCCTGTGGCACTGGTGAGATCATGAGCTAACCGGTTCCAAGCCCCTGCTTTGTACTCCATCCCTTGAAACTGGCCCTGCAGGAGTCTTGACTCATGATGGTGGACAAGGAGCCAAACCATGTATTTTGAGTCCTCGATGCCCCAGCGTTGCGCTCGAAAGTGAGTACCCTCTCCAGCACCAGCCATTCTGACTGCAGATGGGAGCTACAATCAGTTATGATGAGTATTCCCACTTATCGAGCTTAAATATGCCGCATTTCCCACACTTATATGTGATTGGCCATTTTTGAAAATTCTCGGCTAATAGCAAACCTGCTTAGCAATGGTTAATCTTCCATTTATAAGTATATGTATGTTAACAGTGCATGTTTATGCTAAGCTGTCATGGCTTAGTGGTTCAGTACTTTGATTATGGTGCACAGTGTCAAGGGTTTGAACCTTGTCATTGATTTTTATTTTACTACTGTCCAGACAGGCTAGGGGGTGTGGCTGTGTTTAGGCCACTTTGCACTACGTTGCTCCACGTTGCCTGACGGTGCGCAGCTCCACGCAAACCTATTGCGCTAGGTAAAGCGCTGCTTAGCTATGGGCAATAATATTGCTCTAGGTAAAACCCTGCTTAGCTATGGGCAATTATATTGCGCTAGGTAAAACCCTGCTTAGCTATGTGCAATTTTATTGTGCTAGGTAAAATGCTGCTTAGCCATGGGCAATTATATTGCGCTAGGTAAAACGCTGCTTAGCTATGGGCAATTATATGTCAATATCCTTAATGCTGCTCACCTTCTTATCTTTATACATATACATTTTGTTCACTAATACATAGGCCATTTCAATGCTTTTTACTAAAATTTCATTCATATATGTCAGGAATTATTTTATATACTAATTTAAAACATAAAATAGACAGGGGAGTGGTGGGACTAGAACCAGGAAAGCCTCCTCTTTGTGCGAAAGTGCTACCACTACGCTATTGGGCTTGATTTGCATACGCATTTCTTATTATGCTCTTCGATGTCGAAATTGCTAACTGCAGCTAAGCAATGGGCACACCCGCACAAACACGTGCAAATATGGGCAGCTATATCGGGAATTATAAAAAAAAAATTAGTTTACATTTTACATTTACAAAGGGGTTTAGTATGTGGGGATGTGTACTGTTTGCTATGTGTACATTCTTGCTCATTGCATTTGTCATTTTCACTTTATATGGTTGGAGGGACGTAGATATCTGGACTGCTCGGCAGTCTGACACGCCCCCTGCAGTCTTACACGCTCCATGTAAGCCTTCCAGATGAGTCAGTGCCCTCATGCATATGCATGACGCACTGACGTCATAGTCTTAAATGGCAGTCTCCGAGTAAGACTTGGTTAGTCTTACTTAGAGGATTACTGAATCCCCCCACATTTTCCAGAACAAGAGCTACAGAATAACTGTTGATGCCATGGACTTGCTGCAGACGATCATAATATATGAAACATAGAACTACTTATTTATATATTTTCCTTTTGCTCTGTACTGTGTTCAGCCTTCACTTCTAGTAGTGAAGTACTGCTACTCTCAATAGTGTTATTACCGTAGGATAATATGTCTTGTCCAGAATATAAACAAACTTACAATCATTTTCTAGTTTAAGAATGTTCTTTTGAGTAAAAGCCAATGTGGCAAAACTGCATTAATTATATAATATTTTACCAAAAGTAGAGAGATGAACAGCAGTGAGTTGTTGAATAGTAGTGTATATAGCAGAGAAACATGAAATATTGGTTATTACATTACAGTAGTCTTAATAACATCCACTGTGGTGCAGCAGTAGTGTTGTTGCCTCACAGCAAAAGGTTCTCCCTTTCGATTCTTGGCTGGAGCGCGGGGAGTGCCTTCTGTGTGGAGTCTGCATGTCCTTCCCGCAGTTAGGTGGGCATTCAAAAGACATGCGTAAATGGGCGTGCCTTCTTTGAAGGTTGGACGTCGAGCTGGCACCTCGGCATTCGTGAAAATCTACTGTCAATCATTAATGGACCGGAGTTCCGCTGTCGTGACCCCTAACCAGGAAAAGCCGAAAGACAATAACATTATAGTAGTCATAACATGAATAATTAATTAAAACATTAATTTATAGCAAGTTTTCTGTATTAAAGAGGGCAACACAATGTGATTCTGAATAAATAAGGCATATACAGGATGGAATCACTTCTATTTGTTGTGTTTTAACACTATGCTCATGAACTGACATTGATCTATACAGGCATAATGAAGATTTGTGCACAACAGATAGTTGATAAAAATGAATTGGGTCGACACAAACTTACAATTAAAACAAAAAAATGGCACGTAAGCTAAAGAAATACAGCACAGCTTAGATATTAGCAAATAAACTTTAATATATACTCATAAGTACTTACTTCCATTTATATTCACATGAACTCCATCAGATACCAAACAAGTTAAAACACCAACTTTTAAAACACCCGGAACAAAATGGTTGGGAATTTGACTCTTCTACTCCAACAGTTAACCCAAAGAATGTACAGGTTAACACAGTCTATTAACTTGATCTGCATGCAGGATCCAGCCAGAATTCCATCACAAGGACTAAACAAGGAGATGGTACAGCCAGAGTTTTGAGTGAACCAGACTATTCATTCCTCTTTCATATCTACAGCAACCGATTTTTTACAACCAGTATCTGGCTTCTCTGAACAACAGGGTCTGGCAAATTGCCCTCCATTATTGGTGGATGTTCTGGCTAGACAACAAGTGAACAGTTTCAAGCTCAGAACCAGCCAGACACTCAATTTTGACATACTGGTGGGGTATCATTGTTACCAGGATGATGTTCTGGTATTGAACAAATGGCTACAAAGAAACTTTGAATTTCATACTGAGATGCCAGGAAGAATTTCAGAGGAAACAACTGTGAGTAATAAGCTGAATGAATTTGATTACAAATTAATGAAATATAAAAAACTCCAATTGGAAAATGCATATCTTTTGGAATGCATTAGAAATAAATACTCAAAGGCTAATGCTTATGAATTTACCCTACAGGCTTGGAAACTAGTTTACCTTTGCATATGGAACTGTTACATCTTTTCGACAAAAAAAGGGTGTGAATTTCTTTAGGTGCTTATTAAATGTAATGCTAAGCAGATCAATAGTTTAGCAACTGACGTAACTAACTTGGACAATTCCATTAAACAGGATAATCTGTAAGAGAGATACAGATATGAATATTTTAGGATCTTCAGCAGTATTGACCAACATTTACATACTTTAAAACAGCTAAAATGAAGAACATTTAGAGGGATAAAGCACCTATGCCAGTGGCACAGCTTACCCCAACCTCCCATCTTCACAAAGATGGGGTACTAAATATCAACAACGTAATGTTTGTCAATTGCCAGTTATCTATAATAATGCTATCACTGATGTGGCAAGTGCTAATAAACAAGGAATATTCCAGGGTCAGTCACCAAATGAATTACCTATTAATGATACAATGAATTTCCACCACTGAGGCATACAGATAGATTGAGAGAGAAGAATAATGGCTTGGAGTATAACAACCAATTAAATCCTCAAAATTTTTACATGCCTTCCAGGAGGAACCATTGAGGACCGTGGATCTGAACATACCCCAATTCTATCAACAAACCAAGAGGCAATTACAGCAATCACAGGAAATAATCACTGTTTTGCGAACAGAATGAACTGAAGCAGATTTAGAAATAACTGTACTTAGGACTTTCAATATTGTTACTAATCAGGAGGGAGATTTTAAAATATATAACTTTTCAGAAACTCCTATAGATATACAAATAGCCAAAACATTAAGTAAAGATTTGACATTTGTTCCCTCTGCAAAGGCAACAACTCTTCTGGACTTAAACTTTTTTGAAGAAATTAAATTTTAAACTATTTTTTAAAGCTGTCATGGCCCCCAAACAAAGGCTTGATATTTCTAGCACATACAACCCACCCTTCCATCCAGTTTAGCTGTTATACGAAAAGGTATGTGAATTAGATTTTAGAGAAATGTTTAATAACAATAGAAATGAGTTTTTTAATGGCAATTTAAGTAGAGAAGATCATTTTAGTATTGATTTTTTTAAGCAGCAAAATACCAGGGTTACAAAACCAGATACTGGGGGTAGGTGTGTTATAATAGTTGTGCATGATTATAACAATAGGATGTTTAATATCCTCCAGACTGACACATATAAGTTAGTGTTGAAAAAAAAAACAACTTAATGGTGCTTATAGTTGAATTAGCTCTCAAATTCAGAACATGCTTATTGACAAGAGAATAGATCTTGACCTTTAGAACTATTTAATATGATTTCCCCTGTAACCCCAGTTATTTTTGAAGTTCCTAAAATCTACAAGGCTTTAAATAATCTACCTATGCACCCAAGTGTAGATGGGAGACAATCTATAACTTACGCATGTGCTAAACACTTGGACAATACATTAAAAGAATGTTTGAAGGATAAAAAACAAATTTGTAAAGATTCCTGGAGTTTTTAAGGACTTCTATACAGTCATACCCCAAGATATAGGGAGACAATGGGTGAATGAATGTTTACTAACAAGATGGGTAACATAAGAAGATATTAATTTATATGAAGAATTGCTGGATATAGTACTTAGTAATAATTTCCTATACTTTTATGGTCAATATTATCTCCAAAAAGCTGGAGTCTTGATGGGTTCACCATGTGGGGCCACTTTTTCTAATATTGTAATGGGCAATGGGAGCAGAGGTTTATATTCAACAACAGTACAGTGGATGATAAAATACACTTTTATGCACATCACCTTAATTATATTTTATATTATAGAAGGACAAGAAGGAAAATATTGATGGGTTTATGCAATATATTTATAATACTTCAAACTTTGTCATTTATGCATGAGGTTAACACTGAAGAAATAGTTTATTTAGATGTATTCCTGATGAAAGATAGAGAAAATCAAAGGTATATTTCAGGAATTCATAGAAAAAAGACATATTCCAACACATTTATTCACTTTTCTAGTGCTCACCCATATCACCAGAAAAAAAAACAGTGGTTAAAGGCTATTATTTCAAGCAGCAAGGATGGTTTCCCTAGACCACCAGTTTCTAGAGGAGTGAAATAATGTAGTAGGGATGTTTACTAGAAGAGGTTGTCCTGTTACATGCTTCAAGTGTTAGTTAGAGAAGTGCAAAATAAAAGATTGTATGGCCATTTAAACATATTTTGAATGGATGAGAAACTATTATGGATAACCAGTCCAATACTAATCTAAGGGAAACACAATTGCTTAATAGTAATTGTAATTTTACTACTAACTTTATTACTACCTTCAGTATGAATTATAACTTGGTGAGAAGAACATTATATAAAAACTGGGTACTCTTTGAAGAATCATTTGTGAAAGACTGAATAGGGGACAAACCTATTTTTTTCGTAGAGGTTTAAATTTTAAAAACATTTTAGAGAACTTGAATTTGAAGGGAAAGAAGAAGCTACCTCTAATGAAGAAATGTGGTTGTTGCCACTATTGTAAGTTTATCAATGTAGGAGGGGTTATTCACATTAGGGGACTCCAATATAAAATTCATGTTACATACAACTGTGACTTCCAAGGAGTGGTGTACGGAGCTTTTTGTCAAAAATGCCCATGTTTTTATGTAGGCAAAACTGAACGAAAACTTAAAGAGTACATTTATAAACATGAATATATAGTATTAGCAAACAAAAATTAAATAATGCTCTTGCTAAATACATACATAACAATCAGGGGCATAATTTTAATATATGATAATAGATAAAGTTGCAAGTCACGCAAGAGGGGGGCCATGGACACTTTTCCTCAAACTGAAAGAGCTGATTTGGCATATATTGCTAAATGCTTATGCTTGGCCAGGTTTGAACAATTATTGTTTGATTAATTGCCTTTTAAAAATAAAAGCTTTAACCAGATGAATATTTCTGCATTTATTAGTAATCTTTTAGAAATGTTTGGATATTTAAAAATGCATTTATATTGATTTTTCAAGACATTTTTTATTACTGTGATTTTAAATGTAGGAGGGTTAGCTCAATGATGTCATAAATTATCTACCCATGTGATTTAATTGTGGGTGTTTTAAAAGTTGGTGTTTTAACTTGTTTGGTATCTGATGAAGTTCATGTGAAAATAAGTGGACAAAAGCACTTATGAGTATATATTAAAGTTTGTTTGTTAATATCCAAGCTTTGCAGTACTTCCTTAGTTTACATGGCGTATTTTGTTTTAATGACAACAGATAGTTGAGGTTGAAAGAAATAATATACATGTATAAAAAACAAATGTGATCTAACTCACACACCATCTAAACCTAGGATTACAGTAAAAAAAAAAAGAACAAAAAAAAAAAAAAAATAGAAAAAATTCTGTTTTTGCAGGGGAGGAGGATAAACTGCCCCATACCCCCCACGTGGGAAGATTTTGCCTCAAACACCCCTAACTTATATAGATATATATCTGCGTGTGAATATATCAACTTCAGAGTTACCTTACAGTGACAAAAAGGTTAAAAAACACTGCAAAAGTACCATCAACACATAGAATCCAACACACTTTGATAAAACAAACTTCAGTAGTACCTATAAACAGGGCCAATGGACACTTTATTTATTTATTTATTTATTTAACATTTGTTGACAGGGAAAGTCCGACTAGGTTCCACAGATCCTGTTTTCAGCGGAGGCCCAGGGAGAAATGATCCAGAAGCATGTCTTTAGAATGTGGGAGGAAACCAGAGTACCCAGAGGAAACCCACGCAAACACAGGGAGAACATGCAAACTCCACACACTTGTGAAAAAATAGTGCCAAAATTATACAGGCATTTCTGGGAGATTGTGGAGATATTGTGGGGAAGCAGTGGCAAGCAAGCACATATAGCACAAGCCCTTCACTGAGAATTAGGAATTATTACATTTCAACCATTTATATTATCCCTATTATAGCGACACAAAGTTTATTTAGTATTCAGATTGTTCAGTGTTGCAGAACTTCAATGATCTGGTCTTCAGTCATGTTAGATTCCATATTCTGCAACTTTGATGATTTGAAGTAGACCCATATATATATATTTCAACTCTGAGATAGCACTGCAGTGAGGAAAGGGATGAATTACCCTAACCACACTGTACCATGAAATCTGACAGTATTTCAAGTTCATATCAGTGAATGCACAGTGCATTCGCTGATATGAACTTTCAATATGGAGATGTTCAGCAAGACAGACATTCGAAAATCCAAATTTCAAGTGTTCCATCTGCAGGCATCTGAGCTCACAATTTTAATAATAAACCATATATATATATATATATATATATATATATATATATATATATATATATATATATATATAAATATATATTATATATATATATATATATATATATATATATATATATATATATATATATATATATATATATATATATATATATATATATATATATAATATTTATATATATATATATATATATATATATATATATATATATATGATTATATCATCAAATACTGAAATTGATAACAACAAACACAAAACCAGCTATCAGTTTAGATCAAATCTAAGATGATCGAAAAATACTAAAAATAAAAATGATATTTTTTGCATGGGGCAAGACACTCACACCCCCTGCTAATTATATATGACTGTTACTACATCGTACAACAGTGGAGCAAGTGCAGATTTCATGGCCCCAATGTCCCATAGAAAGTAGACAGCATGCTGAAACAGGTCTATTTCACCCTGTCGAAGGCCGACAATATCAAAGCTGATATTGTCGGCACCAAAGTCATCGCACGTGTAAACGGAAATCTCCATAAGGGGAGATTTCCATTTACTGCAATGTAGTGCAATCTCAGAGTTGGTATATATAAGTAGCGGGGGGTGTAGGGGTGCAGGGGGGCTTGCCCCCCCTGCATAGAGCAATTTGTGTTGTGTTTGGATGGGTTTTTTTTGTGTGTTTGTTCGACATTTGGGGGTTTTGACATTTTTGTGTCGATTATTATGCTGTCGACAGTATGAGTTTTCAACAGCGTAATATAAATGAGCTGAAACAGATACAAACAAAGCAATTGCATTTCTGAGCATTCACTCTTATTTACAGGCATAAAAATCTTCACTCTTTCAAGTGTTCACAGTTATGAACTGCAACTATATAAATATATATATATATATATATATATATATATATATATATATATATATAAATACATACACATGTATGTGTTTGTGTCTGCATGTGTGTGTGTGTGTGTGTGTGTGTGTGTGTGTGTCTGCGTGCGTGCGTGTGTGTGTGTGTGTGTGTGTGTGTGTGTGTGTGTGTGTGTGTGTGTGTGTGTGTGTGTGTGTGTGTATGTGTGTGGTTTACTATCATGTACTTGACTCATAAGTGATCAAGTCTTCCTATGCTCAAAACCATTCGACAAAAGTCAGAATGTCAAATTGCAGTATAACTGACACAAGCACTGAACCTCAAAACTTTCTATCTCTCTGGACCCAAGAACAAGTGTTACCATGGGTAATGAAGGGGAGACTGTTGGACAGTTGGTAATGCTCATTACATTTATCAACTCATTGCTGAATAAATTAATCAAAAAAGTAGTTATTTCTAAGTTCAATTACCTTAGTTGCTTCAACTAGATAAGAATTAATTATTTCCTTCCTCCACCTTCATTTATTTCTGCCTCTATTATCATGAATGCAGAGATGTTTCCTACAAGCAGAGAAAACGCATAATTTTGGTGGGACTATAAATGGCAACTTCCTCTTCAGTCTTAATTTTTTTCTACCTCACTTCCTCTTCAGTCATTAGATTTGTGTCTCCTTTCATAAACTGTGCAAAATCTTCAGTCTTCTCTCCCCGCAGATTCATTGGTGCGCTGTAAAAAATCGTTCCCTCTACAGAATCTGCAACTACTCCAAAACTGAGCTCTTTGTATAAAGCAAGAACGTCTTATTCCCAAAAGGCCTGTTTAGCCAGCTGCTGCCTTGTCACTACAAGCAGATCTTGGTTTTGACTACGTCCACTTATCTATTTTTTCTTAAGCAGTTGATTTGCATGATCTCAAGTAGGTCTGTTTCTTTGCCAGAATTATAAACTTCTCACTGCTGGCATAGGGAAAGACCTAAATGGAAACATGCAAAGCTGGCATACCTTTCGACTTCTTTACCTAAGATAAGAATTCAGGACAAATCCAAAAGGAGACAAATGGACAAAATCAGGGCAAAATTTAAAGATTACTCTAATTCTCTTAAAATGTTCATACAAAACAGGTTTCATAGCAACACTAATTTTCTATACAAAACGAGGTATGAAACTTTGACAGCTACCGTATTGATATTAGGAATACCAATTTGCAATCAGGTCTGAAGAGCTGAAGCACTCATTGTATTGTAATGGCCGTAGTTTAGTAGTAGCAGCCTGCTACACACACTTACAGATTAGAGAAAGATTTTTTTTCTTTTCTTTTTTTTTTTGGCTTCACTCTTTCCAATATAAAAGAGTAAGACTAGATTTTTTTCAGTCATAAGCAGTCAATGGGCAGCTGTAACTCTGGACTTATTTGCTTAAGAATGCTGGACAAAGCCAACAATAATGATGGGACAAAGGGCCAAAATCAAGGACAATTTTTACATGTGACTCCAATTCAAATTCAAAGTTAAGAAAAAACAGGATATGCATCAACATGAAGTCTCTGAACAAAATGAGGCATGGGCCTTTAATGTCTAGCACTAATGACAGTTACTGTGACAACATTAAGGATTAAAAATTGTGTTCAGGCCTAAAGTGCTGAAGTACTCAACATATGATACTGCCTGTAGTTTAACTACAGAAACTTGTTTTAGTTGCAGCAAGCAGCTTGCTATAGTTATGGACTAGAAGAGCATTATGTCTATTTATTTATTTTTTGTTCTTCTCACTTTTCAGCATAAAAGAGCAAGAGCAGAAATTGCCTTTTTAATTATTTTTTTGTTTTAACTTCTCACTTGTAAGGGTGAGCATACCTCTCAAATTCTTTGCCGAAGAATTCTGGACAAAGCTGAAAATGATGGGGGAGGGGGTCAAAATCAGTGATAAGTTTTAAACATTCCACTAATTCACATAAAACTGGCATTAACTAAGAATAATTCAATTAGGTAGTCATCCAATTAATATCTTTATGAAGCACCATCATGAAAGCATTATATACCCTTAAAAATATTAAAAGGCAGTCATTCAGTATGCATTGATGAAACACTGCTTTTTTTAAATTACCTCCCTGAAACCAGATGTTTTTTTCCTCCTGTTCAGTGTAAATAACATTTCTTAGTTAAATGGATCATCCCTTACATTCTTCAACATGAACTTGACTTCTCCCACTGTGGGAATATTTTGTCTGGTAGTTGATTGTTCAGATTGTTTTATAGAGTAATCTGGATCTAAAATTGTCATGTCAGATAACAGAATTAGAAACTGAAATGTCAAAAATAGTACTTGGAATACATATGTTTTCTTTAGTCCAAAGAGGAAGCAAAAATGTGCCATACTAAAAACAAAAGAGAAAATGTTCCTAGACTGGGTCAACGCTCGGTTTTCACCTCAAAGCAAAAACTGAAAAATAAAACGAACTGACCACGGCTGATGGAAAACAATAAATAAGTTTAATGAACAAAAGTAAGCGCTTTCGTGATATATAACAAATCGCTTCTTCTATTTGTTATATATCGCGAAAGCGCTTACTTTTGTTCATTAAACTTATTTATTGTTTTCCATCAGCCGTGGTCAGTTCGTTTTATTTTTCAATATGTGCCATACTAACTTTGACACTGCACTTCTTAAAAAGTAAAGTGAATGCCTGGTTTTCCAGAAAACTCAAGTGCGTCATTCTGTTAAAGGCAGTCCACCTGAAGAGTGGATAAAAGCAGACCTACATAGCTGGACTTTGCTCCCAAGGTGGATTTCTTGGCATCCATGTCTCAGACACATAACAATTTGATTATGACTGGAGACCCAGTCATAAACCCTCTATGTGAAGGATAGGGAGAAAGTCCATATGCAAAAATTATGTTCTGCTATATTAGGTATGGACTGTCACTGACTAATATAAGTGGAGAGGCACTGTATCAAAAATAATAATAACATAAAAATTAGTTTCTTCTGTTAGTTGTACTAATATATTCAATCAAATGTTCAAGGATGACTAGCTTTGTGTTTAGGTACGATATCTATGACTTCAGTAAACATGTCAGAAAGCTGCTTCCCATTTTCCATTTGAAAAATTAAATGCACTATCTTGTAAATGAAGTAAAAAATATTCCTGTTTTTACTGTTACATTGGCAAACATATATAAATAAGAACAGTGACAATAAAGAAAACAATCACATATTTAAATTGTGAACTGAAATGTGCACAAACTACAGAGTGTATCATAGTCATCATTATCAATATATATATTATTGTGTGAAACTGGGTGAAATTTATTTAAAAACTGTAAATGTGATGGCATAGAACTACTACTTTGTATATTACATCAATGGTTTCTGAACAGTCATTATTTAAATGTTTCGCAATACTACTGTTTGAAAATATAGTCAACACTTGTTTAAATGTTAGTCTAAATTTGAAAGTTTGCACATTATTGCTGTGATTCTAATCAAAATATTTCATTTTGTGGCCCTCAGTTGTAGAGGGATGAAGCTTTGACTATAGACCAGACAACTTGTGTTTGAAAAGTGGTACTGATCTTGGAGGAGCCAAGTGACAGACGATGGGAGTGACTAGCTGCTGGCTTATCCAGCCTGAGGAAGGGGGTAGATTTGTTCACTTGGTCACTGTACAGTCTCAGCAGACTGGCCATTGCCTATCACCAATTTTGGCTAATTATTTGCAAGATCAGGAAATGAACAGGTCACATGTCTTTTGCCAAGCCTAGTGAACAGACAGGCCTGAATTTTGTCCTGATGATGTAAGAAATTGATTAACTGGGTGCAGAAAGAGGTAACCATCGCCATTGAATGGAGTCTGCTGACAGTAATAAAAAAAAAAGTTTTTTGTACCAAAAAGACTTTGGGCTGGATTCAATAAGGTCTACACAGTAGTGCATTGATTTGTATTCAGTAAACAGCTCTATACAGTGTGTAGAGTCACGCAAACATGGTAAACATTGTGTCTTGCTAATGACAGCATAAGCAGCTGAACTGTATGCTAATTAAACAATTCAAGATGGAGGAGCTATTCAACAAGCTATAAAGCAATCATGTACATTCAGTGCAGGTTTCAGCCTCGAATTCTGAAACTTATTGGAATACGGCCATGGAAACTACTTCACATGGAAAGAATGTTAGGGGCTGCTGTTGCTCTTATACATGTATAAGTGCAACAGGCTCACCTGTAACTGCTGGACTATCAAGTTCAGTGTTAAACCTGGAATAGGAAAATAAATTGCTAAGAACACAAATGTCATATCCTTGCATAATATTACTTGCTAATGTAACTGAGAAGAAGGTAGATGATTTTTACAGCAATGACTTATGTCAATAGATGTGTTCCCTATCAACTCATAGGCCTTATGCATGAAAGATACTCTCATTACAAGAACCTTTAAGAAAGCAGTACAATTTTCAAAAGAGTATCACAAAGACATATATACTAAGCACTCAGTCATCTATGCACCCTGGACTTCAGATGAAAGACTTATAGATCCTGGAATCCAAAAGACAGAGAATCAAGGATATTGCCCAGTTATCATTATTTTCAAAGGGTGTTGTTTGGGGTGACAGGAGGCCAAGGCTGTCACAAAGGTAATGAGTATGTGTGTGTAAGAAAGACATGCAGGTAGAAATTCTGATAAAAGTATCAAGTGGCCACTGAGACAGAATGAGCAGTAGGTCTCGTGAATGACCCATAACTGTTATGTGTGTATGTGTGTGCACTCAAGGTAAAACACGTGTGTGGGTGTCTGCAAGAACATAGCTAATATCTGTTCTAGCTCTGTGTCCTGGTATGTTGGACAGGTGTGAACCATGCATGGTAAAGGTAACAATTCATCATCGTCACCCCCAACCATGAGAAATGACTCAGACAGGAGTTGCACTAAAATGTCCATGCCCATGGTCAGATGTACTGCTGCTACATGAACATGACTGATGTCTGGTGGATGAGCTCTTATCATGAATACGACCAGGACCATGACCCCATGGCCTACCATGTCTGGGTGTGGACACCTCAATCACTGATGGAGCAGTGTCAGTAGTGCCACTATGGGATCATAATCAGGACTGGCCACATTGGCAAACATCAGATGATGATGTTGACCTATGTCCATGTGAAAGCTGTTCCCCTCCCAGCAAACATTCCATCACAGACACTGTGCATTCCATTGTCATTTAGGTGATCCACTGAATTGGCCACATGGCAGAAGTAGTCGTGCATGTCATCCTGTGCCACATCTACAACCCTATGCATGTCCACAGAGCCCCTAGTGGAATGTGCCTCTGCCTCCATGATGACCCTAATCATACATCGTGTGGCACATAAAGACACACTAGAATCAGGTAGAGGATGATCAGCAGATGTCCTCCAAATGCCCCTAACAACCACACTTTGGCTACAGCCAGAGTTAACTGGCACTGAAGCCGCAGTAACCACACCACCCTGGTCAAGTGTCACTCTCCCACCTGTCCAACATCTGAGGGCTCAGTGGAATAGGTATGCATAGGCCTACTCATTGTGCCAGAGGTAAATACAGAGGATGGCTGAATGTCAATCTCAGTGCCAGATTCGATCTCTGCACCCCCCCCCTTATCTGTGCCTGTGTTTGGCCATCATCGTCATCATGAGTCTGCTGATAGTCCAACATCAGGTGGTAAGAGTCCCTCACTTCCACTGTCAGGATCATCTGTGATAATAAGCAACAAACGCATGAAATAAATTAATACCTACACTAATATTTAAAACGAGTTATATGATAACAAACTTTCACTGTTCACACTATCACAGATGGTACAGAAATACACATACTCATTATACCCTCTTCACACATACAGATAATGTATATATGTGACAAATGGTCATCAATAATGAAAGAAACTTTTTTGAATTACCATGTGCAGATGACACCACACTTGGTAGGGAGGATGGTCCAGGAAGTAAAGTAAGGACATAACCATCACAACTGCAATAACACATGGGAACAGTGAATACACATTTTTGCCTATATGTCCATTAACAATACCTTTAACTGAAACTTGGCTGACATGTCCACCCAAAGCCCATATGAAATGAACAAAAATGTGTCATCAAGTCTATTAATTTATCAATAGTTTCATCCAAAAAAAATACATGATTTTTTCTATGTTTTACTATACAATCAAATCTTACAACTTGACATATGTAAACCTACCTGGAAGCTCCTCCTGGTACATACTTGCCCTCCCAGACATATCAGCACTGACATAAGGGCTCTGTAGCAGCCCCCACCCCCCCATAGCCAGCTGTTCACTGGCAGCTGCTCACCTCTGGGCTGATGAGATCATATCAGTGGTTCTATGACACACCTGATCATAAGTCCTAGTGTGATTGATGTCATTGTCTATCTGGTTCGAAATCTGCATTCTGTCAGCCATATCCCCATGTCCCCTCTCAAGCAGAAAGGCATTATGGCACCTGAACGCCTGCTCTATTACAAAATTTTCAGATTCACTGAAAGGTGGTTTATGTGGATCTGTATGCGTGGGTGCCATAATCCTATGTGACATAAAATGGAGAATTATACAACACATAAATATCACATAATTAAATTCCTGATTATATACACATACATATTTTTAACATTAAGTAATGGAGACACACATTTCGGTTATTAAAATTGAAAGTTATGTGGTTGTACCATAGCACACTCACACATAAACCAATGTTTGGTCCAAAATAAGAAATATCACTTTAGTAATGTATTGTTTCCCATGGAAATAATGGGATAACTACACAATTTCAAGAGCAAACCTCTTGAAACACAACTTTTGTTGTGGCAGCACAGAAATGGCACTTGGATCCCCCACCCACAAAACAACAGGCAAATGAAAGTTTGTACAAACCAAGGAATACCACATAATTAAATTGTTATATATGCTTTCCACACAATTCTCACAAACCGAGTGCACGTTTACAACAGAAAAGTCACTTTTATATGATTGCCAGTCAACTGTTACTGTGCCCAGAACTCCCCTCCAGGTACCTATGGGTCATCTTATAAGCATAACACTCTTGTGTTATTGACAATATAGTACATTACAATTCCCTGAAATAACATATTAAATTGTAAGATAACCAGTTTTAACAATAGCATATGTAGGGAAAGATAATAAGCTCTATATCTGAAAAAGTAAATCTGCCAAAAATGCCTATACCAATAGTGAACTATAAAAAGTGCATTCAGATAAAAGTTCCATTTTGTAATGCATTTATATAAAACTTTTATTTGTATTATGTTAACAACAAACCTATAATGTACCTGAAAAATATAATCTTACCTTAGCAAGATTAGAAGCCTACCCTGCAGATAAATCCAGAGGCATAGCAAACTTCTGTTTTCTCCAAATACACAAGTCTTCTCAACTTCAAGTTCCCTAGCTACATGAGTACATTTTTATAGTGCAGATTCTGGCCTCTGAGCATGGTAAAGATGTGAATGATGTGTGAACTCATGAGAATTGCTGAATGCCAAATGTTTGACTTTATGTAGCGGGTGTAAACAGTGTAAGAACTACCTCAGTGTTAGCTGCTAATGGATGGCAACTATGAATGATTATTGTGAGGGAGAATGAAGACATAACAGCAATTCAAACTACCTTACCTGCATTAGGTGTTTAACCCAGGAGACACTCACAAAGTGTAGAAGTAACTGTAGCAAGCTTAAAAATGGATGTGAACAGCACACATTTCTCATTTTTGTTCACTAATAGCCAAACTCTCCTAACTTTGCTGAAAACTGTTTTTTTCACTGTCATGTATTTTTATCATACATTTAAAAGACAATGGTACAAAATGCCCTATAGACTGCATGTATGAGAGTACAGCACAGATCAGAGAAGAATGAACACAATACATGGTGAAGACAGAGCTGCATTGGTGCAAACAATAATAAATGGTTGAGTGATTATTCATTGCAATGCACACGTACAAACAACTGAGAGTGTATAAATGTAAATGTCTTGTTAATACTGTGGAGGAAATGGGACTTGCTTGTATGCACTATGATTTGTGTTCCTGCTGCAAAGTTGTATCTGTGTCAAAGAGAGTTAAGACACCACTAGTGCATTTTGTAGATACATTAGTATGATAGTTCAAACCCAGACTTGTGTAATAATCTGTAAGGTGTGCTAAAACATATTTTGTAATGTTGTTTATGTTCCTTTTTTAAACATTAATATCTGTGCAATGCACAATGTAGCACAAATACTGTGAAACTCATAAAATTAATGGAAGTTACTTCTATGATAAGGACAGCATAAATTACAGCTGTGAATCAAGTATGTGTGTAGCACACCTGCTAAACATAATGAAAAACACAGTACATAGGATATAGTGATCATGGTTCAAGTCCCTCATTTATCTTTTAACAATGAAACCTAATAAAAAATTTTACAACAATAATACATGTTGAACTTTATCTGTCTCATTTGCACATTGCTCACCTCTGTGCAAACATGGTGTAATGCCACAGACAAAAAGCAGACATTGTCAATTTCAGAAAAGATACAGTGTAACATCTTTTGCTTTCCATCATGCAAACATGCTAAGTGTCACTGTGAAGCGGTCAGCAAACTTCCACAATGCCTGCAGTTCCACATTACCTGCAAACAATAGGCAGACACTATCAATTTCAAAATGATACATTGTAACATCTTTTGATTTCTATCATGGAAGCACACAAAGTGGTGTTGCATAGCAGTCAGTATGCTTCCACAACACCTGTAGATTTGTCAATTTCTAAAAAGATACATTGTAACACGTGCGGTCTTTCATTATGCAAATACACTAAGCGTCATTGCACAATGGTCAGCACACATATGCAGTAATGAAAAATACAGCTGCTGCCTAGCTTTTCTGTGGCAACAGGTGTGAGTTAAGGGCCAAAAATACAGGTGAGCTAGGGTTCTAATCCAGCAAGCTCCAAGTTTTATTAATGGTGTTCCACTGTAATTTCTATGAAAATAATTATACTCAAAAATAACTATGTAAAGCAGGGAGATTGCGCATACACATGATATCATCTATATATATAACATGTCTAACTCTGGGTATCACTGCAATTATGGTTCTACAATTAAACATTTATTTTATGAACTTTCATATCACACACATACATGGTTAACTATACAACTCATTAATACATATAAGATAAATAGATAGATAGATAGATAGATAGATAGACAGATAGATATAGATATAGCTATAGATATAGATATAGATATAAAAGTAATAAGCATTTGTGACAAGTCCTCAGTTGCAATGAGCATTCTAGTCAGTAATGACTAGAAAGTACTCCTATTGCACATTCATCCCTGTGGCAACTGGTCTAAGTTCATGGCCATTATACAGGTAAGTCAGGGCTCTAATCAAGCAAACTCCAAATTTTATTAATGCTGTTCCACTCAATTTTTTAAAATAATGAATAATATAAAGATAATTACACATAACAGTAATTATATATAGCAGTGGATATCATATGAATGATATGTGTGACTGACGGTATGACTGACAATTATGTTTCTGAACTTAAAAGTGTCTTTTCTGTCCTGGAATGAACGTTATACTTCACTGATAGTCATATACATATGAATATATAAACCAGGTCATTGTCAGGTCACACACATACATGGTTAACCACTCACTCTTTAACGTGTCTACATAATTAATGATTATGTCTGACAAATGCTTCTTCTGTGGCAAGGAGGTAAAAATACATATGCTGAAGAATATGTATTGTTTATTTTACATAGGTGTGAATCCAACATTGTACAAATTATTTTTATTAGTGTGTAAAGCCCCAC
This sequence comes from Protopterus annectens, assembly GCF_019279795.1. Taxonomy (NCBI): domain Eukaryota; kingdom Metazoa; phylum Chordata; order Ceratodontiformes; family Protopteridae; genus Protopterus; species Protopterus annectens. The sequence goes on from NC_056725.1 coordinate 575,803,179, forward strand.
AAAAAATGTGTCTGAAAAGTAAAGTCTTTGAAAAGGTAATGCAGCATCAAACCCATAAACTAATACCAGCTGTTACATTACCCTTCTTAATCACAAACTGCCTTCCTCTCTGCTTTTCAGTGTTGCTCTCTGTTTTAACATCTTGCAAACATGGTTGGCATTGTTGTAAGGGTTTGAGCACTGACTGTTAAACATGATATCACAAATTGGTGGGAAAACACTTTAACTGTTGCTGTTTGACCTGTGCAAACATGGCAGGAGATAGAAAGGAAGGCGCCCAATTTAAGACTCAAAGATTCCAGAGTATTCATTGTACTCCATGTAAAGTGTCACTGCCATAGACTATTGCAAGAGGACTATACCAGGTCTCAATATAAATCAGAGGCTTGGAAAAGTCTTGCCAGGGCTGTCTCCAGTGTGACTGGCATTCCACACACTGGAGGGCAAAGCAGGCACCACTACAATGACCTGAAAAAGTGCAAGCAGGCACAACTCAACCAGTGGCTGGATGAGTTTAGGATGCTGGCATGCTACAACTGTGGAAGTATACAGATAAACGTACTTTAAATTAAAGTCAAAGCTGGAGACAGGCAAGACTGGTCTGTATAATGTTCTTCTGTTTTTTTTTTCTCCTCTTAATTGCACAGCTGCTCAGGAGATTTCAGTGACCAGGCAAGCCCATGCTGAATGTATAGAAAGACTAAGGGAATTAAGGGGTATGTATGCAGTACAAAATAATTATTATTGTGTTAAAAGTATTGCTCATCTATATGTTGGTAGAAAATTAAGCATGCATATCTTAGCTGTAAAATCAAGCTTGCATGCTTCATTCTGTAGATCAAGTTAACTGTAGGAGTCAATTGTAATATTGTATTCAGATGTTTTGAGTTCAAATCCCACCAGTAACAAATACATTGTAAAATAATAAAAAATGATTAAATATTAATTTAAGAAAAAATTGGAATAAATGTCATGTTATTAACTTAATCTCTATGATTTGAAAACAGCATATGTCCAATACATGCATATTGCAAAGATTAGTTGGAATGAGTATCAGCCCCAATTTGTACTTTTTAAAAAGTATAATTAATGTAAAAATAAAAATATGCTTATACTGTAGTAATTGATTGTATGTGACGTATGATGCTTCTAATTATCTTTTTCTTTTTTTAGGATCTTACCCCACCCCTTATCTCTCTTTTTTATTTTTATATATGGTCACAGTTTTCTGATGCCATCAGTTTTCACATCTGACAAAATGATTTCCAGCACAGGGAGGTAGGCCAACTAGTTTGACTCAGCCTGCCACCCATCCAAATGGCTCCCACACTGATGCTCAGCACATCTGGGACACAACCTAACAGTACTGCCTCTGCAGCCCTGCAACTACCTGGGCCCTAAACATCTGGTAGCATTATCCTTGCAGCTCGTGCATTGGTAACCTCCAGGAGTATTGTTGGAGGTGGAGGTGGTGATTTTTTTTACCTACCAGAAGCTGCCAGGTATGGTGTTGATGTTGTAGAAAGTATGATCAGTGCATGCCTCAGCCATATAGAGAAGATACTCTCCACAATGTGTCATGGAGAACAAATATTTTGACAGTCATACATGCCTAACCAGCCATTTCATACAGGCCTCCCAACATCTTCTCACAAACATACACCACTGATGTTGTTTGACATTATGAAAGCCAGACTTGTGCAGTGGTGCTTGCATTAAGTACTGTGTTCTGTAGTTAGTTAGGCAAGGATTCTAGTCTCACTGTGGACAACTGATGTGTGTGTGTGTGTGTGTGTGTGTGTGTGTGTGTGTGTGTGTGTGTGTGTGTGTGTGTGTGTGTGTGTGTGTGTGTGTGTGTGTTCAGTTAGTTCACATTCTATAGGCCATTTTAGAACAGCATGTAAGACACCCCTACTACCATCCTTTTCTCATGAGACACTGCTGATGTCATCAGCTATAAAGTGTTGTCTGAAACTAAGAAAGCCAGACTTATGCTGTGGTCCTTGCATTAAGTATTGTGTTCTATAGATAGCTAGGTAGGGGTTCTGATCTCACTATGGTCAATGGGTGTGTATGTTCAATCAATAATCAATATGGTGACAATTGTAAAATGGCATGTGAGTCCACAGCTATGTCAGACACTTCTCTGAACATCTTCTTGTAACATACACTGATGATGTCATCTTGTATAAAGTGTACTCTGACAGTATTTAAGTCCAATTTGTGCTGTGGCAGTAACATTAAGTACTGTGTTCTACAGCTTCTGTAACTAGATATTTAGAAGTTCTAATTTGACAGCAGTCAACTTGAGTGTGTATGCATTCAAATAATACTTTTGAGACAGTTTTACACCAAGATGTGACTCCACATACATGTCAGACACTCCTGACAAGTTCTTCTCAGCAAACAATGATGAGTTCATAGTCTATAAAGTGCAACATGTCAGTTTTAAAGTCATATATATTTGGTGGTGCTAGAGTTATAGTCTATAATTCATATTCAATACCTACACAGGTGTAATGTTCAAATTAGACCCAGTCTACTGCTCTGTGTGTGGCTGGGGGTACACTGCAGTCACTATATGATCTTTTGAATCATTTTTCATTTCACTACCATTTACAAAACCCTTTAACATAGCCCCATGCATCCAAAAAAACCCTTTTTCCCTCTGACCACATGACATCCTTCCTGCAGAGGAGTGGAGTATGCCCTCATCTCAAAGATGCATACAGTCATCATGAATCAGAGTCCTTCCATGAGCCTCTGCAAGCCATCTCCAGACCACTGGATATGTGATTGCTAATTTTGTCATGGGCAGGTGCACATGTCACATATGGACAGAGACAGTATGTAATGCAATCAAATGTACACAATCACACATAGCCGTATTATCTTCCATCATATAGATATAGGGAGTTTGGTTTGAAAGGTATAATAATGGTGAGGATTTTATGTCATGTTGGCTGTTAGCTTTCTAATGTCCTATGACCCTATGAACATTTTACATGTCAGTGTTGCTGTCACCGATGTGCTATGTTGATGTGTGAATGTACAGTGTACCTACAAGAGGGTATTACAATCTGTGATGTGAGGTAATGTATTGATGGTCGCTGCTGCCATTTGATTACATGTTCCTTCCATAACAGCTGCAGCAATATGCCTCCTGAGAACTGTTGACATGGGATGATACTATGTATATTGTTGGCTTAGTAAGCCATTTGTTTTTGTAGTGGAGTAGATCGACAATCTATACAGTTCTCATTCAACCATCATAGTGACACTTGCAGTAAGGCACACGTGTATACTTACCATCATTAAATGATCTGTGACATACATCAATATACATTCATATTGATTACTTGGACACATGACTCTTGTTTCATCCACATGTTGTAATGGTGTGATACACACACACATATATCTCATGTTTTGATTAAATTGCAACTTTGTGGAATTCATTGTATGTGCAATTGTGTTGCTTTTCCCAAGAATTATTGAGGTAGTCCCAAGCACCACTTTGTGACTATCAGCATTTGTGTCAGTAGCTGTTCTGTATGAGTCACAACTAACTCATTTGTAATGTGTCATATGGTATCAGGCTGCTCAAACACAGCTTTCCAATAAAAAACATGTAGGCATATGTTGTGCAATTAATGTAATCAAGTGACATTGGTAGAGTTGTATGACTGTGTGAACAGTACTACTGTGTGGCATGTGATGCATAACCAAGACTATATTTGGAGGTGTTGTCACAAATTGTTTATTTAAATAAGTGTGAAATGTTAAGGAGAATAAACAACTAAGTGCAGAGCTGTTTGTTGATGCCACCAGCCATACTTATTGCGGAAAATAGACAATCTGCTTGCAGACAGCTTGTCTCACACTTCACCCCCCTTTCACCACTGGCCATCAGTCAAAGTATACACGCAAACATTAGTCAATGTATTTTCTCAGGAGAGCAGCTCATCTGTGCACTCTCTAAGCCTATAAACACAGAATCAGTTAGCCACATGGATCACACACAGGACACATAATGTTGAAGTGTACAAAGTCACCTCTAGCTAGAGTCCAGCAACCAGGTCCGTACCTGAAGGTTCTCTACTAGGGTCTTTCCTATTCAGTATTTAAGTCTCATGAGTCAAGACAAACTTGCACATCCTTTGTCTAACCAGTTTATGGATGACTGCAAATTGTAGAGAATCACTGAATCCAAGAACACTATTGATATACTGCAGAAAATATTAATATACACAAATGACTGAGACCAGTAACCAAGCAGCAGTTGCAAGACCAAAGGTGACAATTAATTTAGGAAAAAGCACCATACCCCTCTGGCAACCTCTGCAAATAGAAAAAGCAGGAAACACAAAAAACAAGTAAATATAACTTGAAACTTGAACCTTCATAAAAACGCACTAAGGATGAAAAAAAATAATAAAACAAAATGTTATTAGTTAAACAATCTAAGCACTTTCACCTTCTATCTGAATGCTTCATCAGAGATAAAACAAACTCAGAAGCACAAATTTCATATAATAAACAACCAACAGAAACTGTGACCTTAGTAGTCAGGTAGATAGTCAGTAGAATTCACAAAAGCATATGACCACAGTGGTGACAAATCCCTTGTATGTATCACAACTCCTGAATATGAGCAGGCCACCCACATCAAAGGGCATTATAATTTCATTGTTCTCAGCCCTCATCATGCCAATAATTGAGTACAATACACAGTCTTGCATGTACCTGACCACACATCTTCCAGGGATAATTTACTCAAGTAAATTACTTTCGCCACAGTGAGCTCGCACATAACTTATCTGACATATCTAAGTATTCTATGTAATGCATAACCATTAAGAGTTGACAGTGCAGGACTGACTTCAAGGTGTTCTGCAAGATGCATGTGTGATACAGCTTCCTGTGATGCACTCAGTAAATACATAGCTCATTGACAACATTGATGGCATGGGTTACATTCTTGCAAGTGTGAATTGTAGCATATATATATGTCATGCAAACCTCTCAAATAGCCAGAATTGCACATGATGTAGACTATAGGTATAACAGAGTCCCTCTTAACACCTGCAAAAAGTGGCCATTTTTGAGAAAGGTGTGCTTGATTCCCACTATGGATTACTGCTAAATCATTACAGTTGTACAAGTGTGTTCATACAGAACATGTAAATAACTCATAATGACATATTTTATGTCAATGACACAGATTAATAATGGTATTGTTCTGGTATTGTCCATGAGTGTGTGTGCTTCTGTCTACTGTTGTCCATGAGCCTGTTGCTATGTGTCCTGATTGGTTGAGCCCTGTGCTGACATTACATTCTTATACAAACAGCATATTTGCACATATTCACAATATGCACCTACCCCCTATTGTATGTACTGTCCTTGATAAATGTCCTCTCCAGTGATCATGTCAGGGTGGTTATATCACAGCCAGTCATCTTCACTGATATATGACCTTGTCTGAGAGTCACATAAAATGCAATAACTGTGTAATAAGAATATACCCACACAGGAGGCATAATCAGCTGTACATACTCTATTATGTGATTACTGTTCATGCCACAGTTGTTTTGTCTTTGAGATGTATATACATTGACATGCCCTTATCTGGTGCACATTGCCATGTTTCACTTGTCCTCTTCCCCTTTCTTCATTCTTACCATTCATGTCTGTGGCCCTTTTCAATACACACACTTCCCCAGACTACTGTATATTGCAGTCTATGTAACCTTGTTGATCACCACTACACCTTTATTTCAGTATGCCAAAAATATGTCCGTACTGTACTTTGCACTGAGTACACGTTCCTGTAATGTGTTAGTACTGCAGTCAGTGCCTTTAATTAAACCCTGTTAGTCACTGCTGCTGCCTGAGCCATCTCGCAGAACAAGTTTGCCCTTAAATAAGTGTGTCTGCATGTCTGAATGTGCTTGTGCTGCTTTACATGATTTCCTAGCTGGCAAAACTGTTGCCAGCCACAAAACCAAAACTGAAGCCGTGTAAGCAAGATGCGAGGCGTGTATATGCAATTAGCAGTGTTGCTCATTGCGCAAAAACGTATAATCCATGTCGGCTCCGCATTAAGCCTACTCAGAATTTACGAATGCCCGGGTTTATTTTATTGAAATACAATAAAGCAGATAAAAGGTAAGATTCTTCTTCTGGCTTTATCCTGGTTAGGGGGTCACTACAGCGGATCACCTGTCTGCTCATGATTGGCAGTGGAGTTTTTATGGTGTTGAGTTGTCAGCCCAAAACCCAACCTTCCGTATATCATTTTCAGATGATTTAAACCTTTATATTAATTTAACCTTGTACCACTGTTCTCAACCACTAAACATGTAAATATGCTTACATCCTTCTCTAAGCTACAGTTTAACTTTTGTTTAGTTTTTGCTATTTTGTATGTAAAATTTGCTGAGCTTGTTTCTGTTTCCACTATGTATTGTACATTATATTATGGAGCTTGTACTATGTATTGTTGGAGCTTTTCTCCTCGGGCCTCCACTGAAAATGGGCTCTTTCAGCCCAGTGGACCTCCCTGGTCATCAAACTGGAAATAAATAATAAATAAAATAAATAAATCTTTGTGAAGAAACCAGAGCACCTGGAGGAAATCCATGCAACCACAGGGGGGACATGCAGACTCCGCACAGAAGGCACCCCAGCCGAGGATTGAACCAGAGGGCCTCTTGCTGTGAGGTGGCAATGCTTACAGCTGCACCACCGCAGCTGCCCTCAGATAAAAAGTAAGATTATTTAGCTGATAAGCAATAGTATACTATGTCCATATAGTGCCCCTAGTATTTTTTTAATAAAATTACACAAAGATGGTATGTCATTAAATGTCAACAAAGGAAATATTTTACCATAGTGTGGAAGTCCATCATTTTGTGGACAACATATGAATATATAGAAGCACACTGCATTTCAAAATAGTTATGCCATACTGATCTATGCAGAATAATAGTCAATTAGTCTTTGCAGAATAAAATGAAAATCTGGCATGAGGTTATCTAGTAGATAGCCTTACTACAAACACTGGGTCAGTTGTAATGCATCCTGACGTGAATCTAAACTGCTCATCTGCCATCTTAGTTTCTATTATGCATATTCATTTACCAATCACCTTCTGTTGCAACACTTTCATACAGAGAGACAATGTTTGATACCTCTGTAATGGGCAGATGTAATGTAATGTCCCATTTTTCTTGCATACTTACACTGAAATACTTATCCCCCAGTCATTTGGGATATTCCTCTCTCACACCATATGACAATGAATATCCTCAGCATACATTTTCCACCAATGCACTCAAAATCTTGATCATATTCACTATGACTTTATCTGAGACTGCTGCTTTCCCTGACTTATTTTTTCTTAGCACACTTCTTACTTATTCTAGTCTGGGTTCTTCTTCCTCTTTCAATATAGATTGTGCATTAAACAGCGTAGATTGTATGCTTTTTTCTCCATTTAAAAGCTTCTGGACATAATCTCTCCATCTACTCTTGATATTCTTTGGCCCACTGAGCAGACTAATGCTGACATCCATTATGAATGGTATCTGCCAACTGTTTTCTTTATCTTTCAGTTTTTGCTTTGTAACTTGATAGTGTTTCTTTGTGTTGATAGTGTTTCATTGTGCCATCTGTGGAGTCACGCTCTAGAAGATGGTAGAGTTACTCTGACAACTTGTTCTTGGCCATTGTGACTGCTTTCTTAGCCTTTTTGTTAGCCATTCCTTCTTAGCCTGACCCATCTATGATATCTCCCATGTCTTCCTGCACTTTTTTCTTTTGATAACTCTGAAATTCTGCATTCCATTGATGTCTTTCTTTATGTATCTTATTTATATATCAGGCTCAACCTTATATCTCTTCTATCATGGTTACACTTGCTGTTTTAAGATTTTGCCATTCCTCTTTGGCGCCACCTATTTTCTTTTCTTCCTGAGGTGCTAAGTGCTTTGATTATTTCCTTGAATCCTGTGCTTTCACTCTAATCAACTTCCAGATCTTCAGATTAGTTTCTGTTGACCTTAGATCCTTCTCTGATCACTGCTTTTAGCTCATTATGGCCAATAGTGGTTTATGCTTGGGACCAACTATTTCACCATGGATGACTTTTCAATGTCTGGTTTGACCATAATTCTCTTTTCTTGTTAGGATGAAGTGCACATGAGTTGCAGGCTGACCACTCTTTTATATGATCTTGTGACTATCTCCGTTTGTCAACCATCAGTTGACTGCCATTGAAGACATCTACCTGACAGAAGTCTAAAACGGCCTCTTTCTCATTATTCCATGTGAACATGTGGGCCCCGGCAATATTCATATTCTGTTCTACCTGTTCTGGCATAAGCAATGAGGCCTCCCATTACCAAGGCCAACTCATTTTGCCCTGAAAAGATCTTGCAGCTGCTGTCTCAATACCCTTTTTTCTTCACCAGTGCAATACTTCAGTACATAATAGGCTGAGATCTCAAAGAGTTATCTATCTTCGTACTGGATTCTTGCAATATATCATAAGACTAATACAGTTTCTTACAAAATATGCACCACTATAATTCATCAACATGTTACACCACTAAATAAGAAGCGTATTTAGGAGAATGCTAGTGTGCAAAGCATATTTTAAGTGATTCATAAATGTTACAATACCTAACAGTGGAGCCATGCTGAAAACTCTTGAATTATGTATCATGTCACAACAATGTGAATAACAGATCACAATGGCTCTACAGTGCACAGTGGTCAAAAAAACATACCATCTATATGTTACAGAGAGACAGCCACCATGTTCTAAGGAGGATAGCAGACCTAATAACCATGGTACAATGGAGCAACAAATGTCAAAAACTACCACAAACAACATTATGAAATGATATAGGACAAATGAGGACAACATACCCTGTACCCACACATATAAATGGCACATCTTAGCTTCACTAGCCCATATATACTGTCACTACACAATACAACAATAGGGATGAAGCACCCTTATATCCTACACACAACTCTTTATAAACTATATTCTCAAGCCATAGTAGAAAATACATTTTGTTTTATATTATTTTAAAGTTGTTAACTTGGTAATTGCTCTACCCATCAGACCCTTTTCAGACATGACCTGGAGCATTGGACTGTGTTATACTCTTTTATAATTATCACAATTCATTCTTGTAATAATTATAAACACAATTGTTTCTTTATGTTTTATTTCTACTAACATGTCTGTAGATACACAGAGCACAACAGTTATGCTTCAAAATCAGGAGAAGGACAAAATTACAAGCTTGTTATGCACTTCTATGATATCACCATAGGATGCACATAGGGGCATCCTCAGTACACTACTTAAACAGACCTCCCCTATGCCTTCATAAAATATGTAGATGTCTACAAACCTATGACGGGAGCTGGCAGATGATGACAGGTAAAAGGGTAAGAGCTGACAGAGTATGTTTATCATAAAAGTGAGCAACCAAGTTGAGCTGGATAGTAACAGTATATAAAGAGCAATGAGGAATGGAAAGCATAGGCTAGCCTGAAAGGAAATCAAGAAAAGAACTCAAGCAGAGACAAATGTATAGGGTAAATAATAGACTTCGCAATAAGACAAGTGTATAGGTTAGTAATATACAATGCAATAAGAGTAAGATATAATGAGCACAAGTAAAGGTATAAAAGACAGGGTGGAATGTGGAGAACAGTGGAAAATAACCATAGGCAAATAGGAAATATGCTGAAAAGACATGAGTCATGCACTAATATATAGAAGATTGTCCCTGAACAAACTGATGAATAAGACAATTTCTGATATATATATAAACAGTATTGCTACCAAGGTGAAGTGGAAAACAGCAAGGAAACACAGCATACACTAAGCTGGATTTGCAAATTATATTGCATTTGGTACTATGTAAAATGCCAAAGGAAGAAAGAAGAACTTAAAGGATAACCAAAATGGGCCAGGATCATCACACTGCACAAAAACATTGATGTTCGAGCTAATAAATTTAGAAAGAATGTCCAAAAACTTAACAAAGTCTAATAAAAAGTCCATAAAATTAAACATCTGCAAATATAAGTAAAAAAAGAACAATCAAATAAAAAAACAACTGGCTGGCAGCAAGAAAAAACAATGATATATATTTTTATACAGAGCCATGGGGGTGCAGCGGTAGCATTGTTGCCTCACAGCAAGAGGTTCTCCCATTTGATTCTCGGCTGGATTGCCTTCTGTGTGGAGTCTGCATGTCCTCCCCACGGTCAAGTGGCATTTGAAACACATGCGTGAATGGATGTGCCTTCGTTGAAAGTTGGGCATTGGGCTGGCACCTCGGCACCATAAAAATCAACTGCCAATCATTAGCGGACTGAAGTTCCGCTGTGGCGACCCCTAACTGGGAAAAGCCAAAAGAAAGACAACAATATATATTTTTATACACAGTTTATTAGCGCTTTCATCTGATAAATTACCAAACATCTTCAGATAAACTGCATTACACTGAACAACCCTTTTGTACTGACAAAATGTGACATCACAGAATACAACAACCAATGCAAACTCATTACCATCATTTAATCATTTAAAATACATTTTAGAAACAATAAAATATGTTTTATATTACACATATATTACCTTAAAAATGTAAATGCATAAATATTATAAATATTATTAATATTATGTTATAAACTACCTATCATATGTTCTTAATTTGAGAAGACTGTTGCTAGAAATCATTTCATTTAGTCCCGGGGGGATTCCAGCATTCAGGTATATTTGCCACCATGTTTCAAACATGTTTCTGTGTTTCTGTAGTAGGGTATGACTCATTCAATGTACTCGGCCGGTAATCCTGTGTTCCACTGTCAACAACCTGTGGATAGAAAAAGTTCTATCACTTTACATACTGTTTGGAAGTAAACACATACTGGGATATACGTCCTACATATTTACCTACTGGACTATTGCACTCCATTCTGGGCCTCTGCTTGCTGTCAGGGACTGATTAACTACAGCAGGGTATTCGATAACAGTTGATGTCTTGACTGTTTGTATTTATGCGACATTTAGATAACCACGCTATTATTTTTACAATGGGATGATTGATCGTTACTCAATACCATGAGATTTACACGGGCGAATTAAATGCTTTAGTCGGTTTTTGTTTGTTCGGTAATGTTACGGTCATACATATGATTCGTGATTCACATTTTCTACATATTTTTTTACGAACAAACTCATTTCATACATCTGATAGTAAACCACAGGAAACTATGCAAAATGGTAGAAAAAAATGACAGTAAAGTAACAAAATAACTCATGGACTAAACCTCAAAGAAGGAAATAAGTATGAGGGAAAAGCGTAGCAAAGACTAGAAGATGACTAAAATAATGAAATTACACTAAAACATGTTAAAATTTAAGTTAGATTATCCTGGCTAAAAATTTACCAAATTATAAAATAAAACATATTTATAATGGTTAGGCAAACTGCAGGGCCTTGCACAAACTAACAGCTGATAAATAGCTCTTTTCTAGAGTAAGATAACACTGAAAGGGTCATAGTGAAAATAACAGTAAAATGTCCTGTAACTGTTAAGACATCTAAAACTGCAAATAAAATGAACATTGTTAGTAGTAATTAAATAAGCAGTAGTAGTATTAAATATGTTTCCCGACTAATAAATAGATTTATTGGGCATGGATATACAGCTGAGCCAAACAAAATAAATGCAATTGTAGATTTAAGTTCAAAGTCCAAAGCTGAAAATCAAGGATTTCTCAATGGACTGGAAGACCACAGCTACAGTAGAAGGTGCAGCCAAAAACACTGCTAATAAATCCATTTGGGAAAGAAATGTATACTGAGGCCACCTGTCTGCCAACAAAACAATGAATAGCTAATATAATGTGTTCATCCAGGCTAAGTAATCAGACAGAGCTCAGGCTCCTGGAATGAGGTAGAAGTCCTTACAATCCTGATAAATGATGCCATTACTGAAAACATCATCAATGGTAGTTCAACAGACAGACACCATCCACTAATACAAATCTTAAAGAAGTGATCCAGAAACAACTCTATTAATAACCATGGACCAAAAAACACAGGAATTACCAAGCGAATAAGCAGGAAAAAAAAAGTAGCTAAACATTTTTTATTCATTGAAAGACTATCATCAGTACTAAATGCTATTATTAGTACTAAATATCATCATTAGTACTAAATACTCTCATTAGTAATATTTACTGAATCATATTTTAGATTTATTACAAAATGTACTTTTTTCCTTGATGACTGATATTATCCTCAACTAAAGACCTGACTGATTATTCGGTTTCATAGAATCAGTGTCCATGTGTGTCTGGCATGCTGTCCCCCTTGATGTGGAATTGTTTGTGAAGGCCCTTCCTCCTCTTCACCAGGCATTTCATATTCCAGATATGTGGGAAGGATGCCATTTTTCAAACAAGATAGGTTACAAAAGATCCTGCAGGCATTCTCTGAGATGTTTTCAGAAGTTTCACCTGAGTTAGCCAAGCAACAAAAGTTCCTGTTCAGGTTTACAAACACAGTAATGTTTCTTCCATGTCACGGGCCATGGCTGTAGGCCTCCAGTGAGTGTTTCTGCAGGGGTCTTATCACGGTGAATGCTTATGGCTCCAGCAGATACTCAACATCATGATTTAGCACTCATATATGGGGTTCTGACATGTCTCTAATGCTTGGTACAGGACACAGAATGTCAGACACTGGAATCATGGTTATCCCCAGGGCTGCAGGCACAGATGTTGATGATGTGGCCTGTGTGATAACATACTTCTCAGCAGTTGATAGAGTAATATCCATAGCTGTGGAGGCATCCTACTGAAGATTCCATAGACAGGGTTCATGCTGCAATGTTTCTGTCATTCACTGCTTCAAGAATACTTTGCAGGAGGTAGCATTCTGTGTGGCAGCCTTACATAATGGAAACCATTCTAGCCTGCCTCCCTGTAATCTTATATATATATATATATATATATATATATGTATATATATATATATATATATATATATATATATATATGGTTTACTATCGAAATGTCGAAAATAAAAAAAAAAAACACAGTACTAAACAGCAAATTGTTTCGCCAAAAGTACAAATAACCTAATGGCCCTATTGGTGAAAAACAGCTGTTAATGCCAAAAATGTCGACAACGACATTTGACGGCATTAACAACAATGCCACCCTTGCCGTAACTCCCTAATTCCTACATGTAACATCCCGTTTATGCAGGAGGGCAAGCCCCCCTGCGCCCCCCACACACCCCCTAACTTAATATTCCAGCTCTGAGATCGCACTATAGTGAGGAAAGGGATGTATTTCCTTAACCTCACTGCACCGCGATCCCTGTACATAATCAAACACTATATTTGCGAATGCACAGTCCATTCGCAAATATAACTTTCGCTTATGTAACCTGCGCACATATGAAGTATTCGAACATCTGTATTTCAAATACTTCAAAGCTGTGCAAGTGCACGGCGACATTTCAATAGTAAACCTTAAACCTATATATATATATATATATATATATATATATATATATTTGCTGCAGGAATAGTTACAGCAGTTATGGCTTTGGTGTCTCAGGTCTGACAAGTTATTGGCCTCTTTGTGTCACTGGCTATCTTCACAGGCCAGCACAAATGACATAATGCATCTAATGTCTGTGCATCCTCAGAGAAAGTTTCAACTGCTTTTGCCTAATAAAACAGTGCAGAGCACCATATGCCTAAGACATCAGCTGGCATAAAGACATTGCATAACTGGGTGCTTGTCTGCTCTAGCTGTGATGGTAGCATCTGTTGCCATCATATTACAAATGATAGAGTGTGACAGCATGCACTGAACCCACTTTAAACTCCATTATGATTCTTCCTACACTTGCATATGCCTAAATATTTTGGGTTAACACTGTCACTTACTTCATACTCGTTAAAAATCAAGTTGCTTCCCAATGATGTCGAACAAACCATATCTGAAGAACGGAATTTTTGGCCCATGCATTCATGTGTTCTACCTTTCCATGACTACTTTTCTAGATTTATGAATCAATTGCATGTAATGTTTACTGTGTATAATTGCTATACAATGCACAGTTTTTATGAAATTTGCTCACACATTCTATTACAGTACCATTGCAAATGCAGCAAACATTGTTCTCCTGATAAAAAAGAAAGAAAATACTGTGCTTTTATTCTGAGCAAGTGATACATCAACCCAGAGACTGTTTAAACTACTACGCATTTCTGTTCTGAATTGTCTGAAACAGTTGTTTCTATTTTCATCCCCATGGTGGTCAATGGACAAATATCTGTGATAAAGACAGAGACAGCAACCAACATTATACAACAACATGACTGTTAATTTTAGGACCTGATTTATGACCACGAAGCAAAATCTCTCATTGTGTTTTTGTTTCATGATGTGGCCACACTAAATGCCTAGCAAATTAAATAGTTTTCTATCCTAACACTACCAAGCTAAACATAGCAGAAACTTCAAGAATAAGAGGTTATCTGTGGCTACAGTGCAACAGGGCTCTGTTGTTACAGAACTAATCACCTTACCATATCAACATTTCACAGTAGCTCAGCTACTCATATGTTTTGAAATGTTCAGAAAAAAAGTCTTACTATTCCAAACATTTAGCTAAGCTGACTTGGCATCCAATACAAAGAATTGTATGAGACATCCTGGCAGTTTTCAAATAATGTTCTCAGTGGAAAAAATTGCCTAAACCTTAAAAATTGCAGAGGTCTTAAAAATCACTAGCATCATATATACAATACAATTCCATCACATTTCTAATACCTGCAGTTCATTTTTACTTTTACTATTGTTTTATTGTAAGATTTATTGTCTGAAATGTATCTTTTGAACTGCCAAAGTATGAAAACTTAAAAGGTTGTTAACATTTAATGAATTAACAACAAAATACAGTTGATCATCAGGGTTGCTTTTTTTCTAGTAACTGGTAATATCAGACATCAGATATATTTATTCACATGCGTATTACTCACAGGAAGATTTTAAGGTACAGAAAATCATAAAATATACACAAAGACATTTCAATAGTTTTATCAATGGTGAAGTTTTAGGATACCCTAATTAACTCAGGCGAATTATAACTTACAATTTCTCTTTTGTAGCAACTGTCATAACTATAGCACAATTTAAATAGAACAATAGTAGCATTCACAGAACTTAAAGCATTTGAACATCTCAGATGCATTGTAAAATATGTATTAGTCTAAATTGTATTTAGCTGCAAGTCTAATTAGAAAACGGGAGTGCAAGCTCCACTCTTGTATATTTATTCATTTTCAGAAGATTATCTAGTTAAGTACTGTGTAATTTTATGATTACATACATTTGCAGCTTCTTATGGAGTTACAGCTTAGTTTCCTATTAACAGACTGCTTCATGTTCAGGGTTTGATTCCCTCTGTCTACAGTTTAATTCTTGCTTAGTCATCTAACAGGGCTGTGCTCTTGGACTGAGTCTATAAAGTGCTGGTTTACAAATAAAAATAAAATGTTTAATCTGTGTATTCTTCATCTTCCCTTGTCTTTTCCCTTGAATCCTACCCCATTAAGGTTGCCCAGCAGCAGATCACGTCACCACTTTTCTTTTGGTTCTCTAGTAAATACACCTGCCTAATACTTTTTCCTACTCCCATACCTATCATTCTGAGGACCTTCTTAACTTCATCTGCACTCTTTTTTCTTAGCTATTTTCCTTTCCTTCTGTTTGGTTTCCAGGATTGTATGCGGTAATAAATGTGTGCTCTTACAAGGGTTCTGTATACTAAGAGAAGTTGTATAGTTACAATGGGGTGAAAGGACAGTCACCCTAGGTGCAAAGTGTTAGGAGCCATGGTTGGCACATGCTGATCAGTCATCAGTGCAATTCCCCACTCAGAAATCAATACCAGTATTGCATTTGCAGTCTGAACTGAAGTGCTTTAGTGATGTGTGTGTTGCATAACCTCTAGGGGGCTGCAATTTACTGCATTTTTTAATTACACTTGGGGTTAAGTGCCTTAGTATTCTATGTGTGGCACAAAAATAAGAGAAGAGCTTAATTGAAAGATTGTAATGTTGGAGTAGGAACCATATAATAGGATGGTACTGGCATCAGAATACCCAGCTATCCCTCTGACTGACAGCATCATTTCTTCCTTTAATTTACTGCATTTCCCTTGATATGCATGCTGTCATCAAGATAGATATAAGTACCACCACTTCACACTGGCCCTTGTGGGTTAACTTGATAGCAACACGTACTCCCCCATCTTTTCTAGATCCGTGGACACCTAGCTTACTAGCCTAGTTTAGCTGCTACACCAACTGTTTTTAATTCTGATGGATAACACATTGTGGAAATGAGCTGAAGCTACCAATGTTCAGCCTGCTCCTGTAACTTGCCTGTCCCCCTTTTACTCTAGCTCCTCCATATTTTACTGCAGCTCCTGTTGTGGGTGTTATCCATTAGGAAATCTATTGTTTTCTGTTCCCAGTGCAATATCCCAAGTATAGATCTGTATATGTCTAAATGTGAGACTTTAACTATGGGCATGGGCTGTCTGGTCTATTTAATAACATCAGAGTCTGTGTTTTTAATTGTCCCTTTTTGAACTTGCATAGTAGTCCTGAACTATGAACTATGAGATATGGATGCTAAAAGGACGGTCCAGTGTAATAATCCATGCAGTCCCCCTCTATTTACTTTTTTGTCAATATGCCACTGTCTACCACCCTTTGAGTGCTGTGGTCTGACCAGTTTTCTGTTAGCAAAACAAACTGAGCCATTCTCCCTTTATATATGACTTTGATTCACACAATTCTGCATGGGGCAAGATCAAATGCCTTGATAAAGTGTAAATATGATCTATCCACTGTCTGTTCTTTAGCTATTACTCTTGTTACCCAGTCACAGGACTGCTGAGTATCCAGGAATTAGAAGCTGGAGAAGGGGTGGGGGTGCAGTCTGTTAAGTAGATCACTGGAGGGTTTTGGAAAGAAAATGAGTGGGTGGGCTTTGGAAAGAAGATTAGTTGGGGGCTACTCTGACAGCAGGTACAAACACACAACAATAAAATGTCACCTGCATATCATTGTTTTGTGACTGAGTCATTGGAATTAGGGAACACCTGTCCTGCATGCAGCATATTTACAGACAAAACCAGCTGTTTCAAGGCATGTCTGGGTGAAGTGTTTATTCATCTATATTGACTCACAGTCCCTGTCCATACTGGTATAGCTTGCATATGTATTATAATAGCCAAACAAATAGTCCTACTAAAGATGATGTGACCACTGCAAGTAATACAGCAAATGTGAATAACTTTTATATACATAAACTCTGCAAATACCAAAACACTTCACATAATTGAAACCAACACAGTGAGTTAAGGAATTGCATCTTATGAAAATAAAAATCTCAAAAATGGAAATGCTCATTTCAGTTACATTATATGCATGAAAGCAGATGCAAGTATGAACTTAATTCAAAATCCATTTTAATGTCATGCAGCAGTTCTTTAAATATAAATAAAAAGCAAATACTTTCAGGTGATTGATCAAATATTCCATTTAATCTGTGTAAAAAGATAGCACAACAAAAAAAAGGCTTTCTTCAGCAGAATGCAAAAATCAACAAAACGTTCTTCTTATAGTTTACAATTCTTTATTGTCCTGCAACATAATTAAGTTTCTGTTACAAGTCTCACAGACACCCACCCCATGAGCATAAACTCATACCAGCTAGCATCTATGCGGAGGCTCTAAAGACCAAATACACAAAAGCCTGAGCTGTATCTCATGAAATGATAAGCTCAATAAAAGCCTGGTTCCTTAGCATATGAGACAGATTCCTGACTGTATCCCAGGCAGCTGTGATTAAAGCAGTGGCACTGGCAGTAAAGAAGACAGGTAGGCTGGGGAAATGAAAGAAGGGACATAGCCTGCTCACCTCTGACAGGAGTAGGAAAGGGGCTGTGCTCAATCAGGGGCATACTGGGTGGTACTGTCTTCCTAGTAAAAACTAGGTAGATCAATGCTCATGCTTCGGGAGAGAATGTACCTTGTTGACATGAGGAGATGTCCTCTGCTACCATCCCATTGCATACCCTTCCCCATTGCTTCACTGAGTGCATGCAGTAAAAACAAGGAAACTAAAAAAGAAAACCTCATATCAGTCCTGATGGCTGTCTAAATGGTGGTCCCTTCTGTCTGTCTCTTCTCCCAGTTATGGAGAAACAATGGGCCATTGGCCATTGATGAGGCTAATGATCAACAGACAGTAGGGGCAAATTGTGTTAAAAAGTAATAAGCTGAATAGAACAAGAATGCAATACACGTAACAGATTATGCAAACCTTCTATTCACCAGCTTAAGTCAAGGAAGTGCATTCAGCAGGCCAAAGGGGTGGACAGTTCATAACAGCAAAATATTTTGGGTTAGCATTGAAGAAAGCCAGAAGTGAGAGACAGTAAGGCAGACTTTAATCTGGTAACCACAAATATCCTACTAACTTCCAACTCCCCTGTGCATTAGACATGCATCTCACTGGGCACTGTAAACAGCTTCTGATAGTGCTATGATTACCTAGACCAAGATAATAGACATCTGCCACAATTACAGCTAATAATGGCATGGTTATTGTTCATGCTGCAGTGAGCAGATTAATTGGTGGGATTATCAAGCAGCCTAGCAAACATGGGAACATTGAATCTGTTCAATAAAATCCTTCCATTACCTCAAATGACACCTGAATATCACTACACATTTTTTATATTCATTCAGCAGCGAAGTATATGATGCCATACAGTCTGGCTTTCCTGGTTTCACCTGGTTGGAATAAGTTGATATCTATTCTATTACTGAAATGTGCTTCAATGATCCAAAATACACAAAACAGATTCCAGGGTATAGCCTCATCTATGGAATATTCTGCCATTGTTTAAAGAGGTAGCAGTAGCATATGCTGTGCATAATGCTTATTTTGACCTTCCTAAGGCTTTAGGCACTACGGCAAGCATGGGAAGATGAAAAATTAAATGCATTAAATGTCAATTAATGTGTAATTTAATGAATAAAATGTGACAGGGTGCAATAAGTCAAGGTGGATGTTTACCTCTATGTCCCAATATGGATAACTAATGGATATGTTTCTGTGCACTCTTGTGTATGTGCATGTGTGTGTGTGTGTGTGTGTGTTTGTGTGTTTCTCTGCCTATGCTTTATATACGTGTGCATTTGTACATGACTGCATGAGTGTGTCAACGTGTGTGTGTGTGTGTGTGTGTGTGTGTGTGTGTGTGTGTGTGTGTGTGTGTGTGTGTGTGTCTGTGTGTGTGTGTATGTGTGTGTGTGTGTGTGTGTGTGTGTGTGTGTGTGTGTGTGTGTGTGTGTGTGTGTGTGTGTGTGTGTGTGTGTGTGTGTGTGTCTGTGCATGTGTGCTTGTTTGTGTATCTGTGTATGTGTGCGTATGCATGTTGTGTGTATGTCTGTTCATGCAGGGCCTCTACACCCCTGGAAAGGTGTTAATTACACATTAACACACAGTTTGGAGGGTATTATTATGTTTAGAGAATGGGCTGTCTGTAAAACTGTTGCGTTTTACTTATTTTAAGAATTATATTATTTTTTATATATATATTTTTGATGTAACATATTTCCTCGGCCTAATGTTTCAAACTTGCTGTAGTATATGTTAATGGCATTGGAGAAAGCATTTTACATCAAAAATATATAAAAAAATAATATAGTACTTAAAAAATAAATAAGTAAAACAACAATTTTGTAGAGAGCCCATCCTCTCTCTCTCTCCCTCTCATACACAGTCTCTTTCTGCTTTCACACACACATACATATACACATGCAGTCTCCTATGGTTTCATACTTGCATTCACTCTCGCAAGCATAACTCATGCATTTGTGCACTTGTGTGTTTGCATGTGTGTGTCTGTGTGTGTGTGTGTGTGTGTGTATGTGTGTGTGTGTGTGTGTGTGTGTGTGTGTGTGTGTGTGTGTGTGTGTGTGTGCGCACATGCGTGTGCTCATTTACATGTGTTTGTTTAGACAGCACAGTGTGCTGACAGTTTATTACCCAGTATTTGTTCATCACACATTTTGGCTGTGACATCTCTTATTGGTCCTCTATCACGTAATGCTGTTGTGCAGTTTACAGTAGCTTCACTACAGCCACAGATAGTGAATGTTACTAAGCATGCTACATGTCTAAAGTCCCTTCTGAATTGCATATTTGTACCATAGACAAGTGAATTGGATTGTCTGAACACATTTTTAACAGTAAGTACATTTCTTCATTGTGGTAAAAACAATGGCAGCCACGTTTTTTTTTTTTTTTTTTTTTTTTTTTTTTATTTTACATTTGTTGACTGGGAAAGTCCAACTGTTATCATGTCCATTTTCAGTGGAGGCCTGGGGAGTAAAGCTCCAAGACAAACAGCAACAATTAAAATAAAATGAAGACACTTTACAGATTTGATATTTACAAAGACAGAATAACAATTTCACCGGTAAGGGTTAACCCCTGGATAAAGTCAGGAGAGAAAGAAGATTAACAGTAACTTAACTAATAATTTATTTACATACGAGGTATGAGTTAGCCAGGCTTGTTACAGTAGCAAAGCCAGTTTAGAGACAGATGTTGTTTAAGTCTGGTTTTAAATTGAGTTAGGGAGGGGAGCAATGTAATTTCAGCTGGCAGTAAGTTCTAGACTCTGCCAACAGTGTTTGCAAAGAGGGAGTCACCAGCTACATTGCTAGTTTCGATAGTTTGAATTAGTAGTTTGTTTGAGGATCAAAGTAGTCTTGAATTGCTATAGGGGGTAATAATATTTTTAAGGGCAGGTGTATTATCTGAATTTAGGAGGATTTTCTTGGCCACAACCAGAAGGTTAAATTGGATAAGACTGGGAAGTTCTAGCCACTCAAGTTGTTTAAGGTTGGTGCAGTGGTGTGTTCTAAAAGGCAGGCCAGTGGCAAACCTGGCAATGTGATTGTAAAATGTTGATAGTCTGTTAAGTACAGACTTACTTAGATTAGCGAGAAGGGGGAAGCATATAGTAGGGTTGAGAGTAGGTGTGAGTGGGCGATGGCAATCTTAGCTGAAGGGGTTAAGAAGGCTTTTATTCTGTATAGTGACCCAAGATTTTTATTGATGGTCTTGATCACTTGATTAATGTGTAGGTCAAATTTTAGGCTGTTATCAATAATGGCACCTAGTAGTTTTGTAGAAGGATCAGGGGAGATAATTGTCCCATCTTTTGCTTTTATGGGGAAGGTAAAAGTTGTAGACCTTTGTGTGGGTGAAAATAGCAGCATTTTAGTTTTTTGGCGGGATTTAGTAACAATCGACGTTCAGAGAGCCAGTTTTCTATAATATTAAAGGCGGACTGGGTAGCAAACCTCCTGTCTGCAGGAGATGTAGCTGAGCAAATCAGGGTGGAGTCATCAGCGTATTGGATACAATTAACATTAGGGATGACAGTATGCAGGTTGTTAATAAAGATGGAAAAGAGAAGGGGCCCAAGTATGGAGCCTTGTGTGCCTCCAAGGGTGGTAGGTAATAGGTTGGAGAGCTTGTTCTGCCAGAGAACAGCCTGCTGCCTCCCACTGAGGTAGGATTTAAACCATTGAAGGGCTTTAGAGTTAAGGCTATAAGTCTGCAGGGTGTGTATCAACAGTTGATGATCCACCATGTCAAATGCCTTGGAAAGATCCAAGAAGAGGGCCGAGGATATTTGATTATTGTTACGGTTGTTACTGATAGTATTGGTAAAGGTTAGTAGGGCGGAGGTCATGGTGTGGTGTGGATGGAAGCCATGTTGCGTATCGGCTAGGAGGTGATTCTGGATTAGGTGTTGCATGAGTTGATTTTGTATACATTTTTCCATGATCTTTGCAAGTGGAGAAAGTATGGCTATTGGTCTATAATTGGAGAATTCAGTGGACGAACCTCCTTTATGTAGTGGGATTACATAGGATGTTTTCCAAATGGTGGGAATTTTAGCCTTAGCTATGGTACAATTAATTAGTATAGAAACTGGATATGCAATAGCATCAGCTGATTTTTGAAGGTATTCGGCAGGGAGTTGGTCAGCAGAGAGTGTGGTGGGTTTTAGTTTTTTGATTGTTACAAATACATGAAGTGGACACTGGTTGGAAACTGAGAGAGAGTAAGTTTAAATGGGTGGCACTATCAGGGTTGGAAGAGCTAGGAGGTAATTGGCTGGCTAGAGCTTGAATTGTCTCAGTAAAGAAGTGGTTAAAACTGTTTGAGACATCCTCAGGGGATTTGTCACTAGTAGCAGCTGGGATATGGGGTAGATGTTTTACTGGGGTGAAGCAGATTATTCAGACCAGCCCAGAATTTCTGAGGGTTGTTCTGGTTGGCTGTCTGCAGATTACAGTAGTACTGTTTTTTGTCATTTAAATGGATCTTTTAGTTTCATTCCTAGCTTGTCGGTATTTAACATGATCATGGGGGAGTTTAGTGGACCGCCATCTGGCCCAGAGTTTATTTCTGTTGTTGATTTTTAGTAGAGACATTTTAGAAAGCCAAGGTGCAGTTTCAGCTTTAGTTCTTTTAAAGCGGGCAGGTGCGTGCCAGTCAAGGATTTCAAGAAATTTGTTGTTAAATTATGCAACTGCATCCTCCAGAGGGAGGTGTATTAGCATCGACCAATTGCAGGAGTTAAGTTCCTGCTGAAATTTGGCAGGGTCAGAGTCATTTTTGTTTCTGACTTTTCTGAGTAATGGTATTTGTGGATTAATGGCTTTTTGTTTAACTATATAAGTGAGAAGGTGGTCACTTAGATCAACGGGGTGAGTACCGGCAGTGTACAGTTGGGGGTTACTATTTATGAGTACCCAGTCAAGTATACTATCTTTTTGATTTGGTTTACCCAGTCTGGTAGGGGTAGTTATGATCTGTGGGAATGCATGAAGGTTAATGTGGGTAGTACGTGACACTAAGGAGCAGGAGCCCCAGTCTATGTTAAAGTCTCCAAACAGCAAAGTTTCTTGGGGGTAGTAACATGAAAGCCAGTGTAGAGTGTCTTCAAGTGTGGTTATATTATTACCCGGGGGGATATACATACAGATGATGTTTATGCATTTACTTTTGTTAAGTTGCAGTCTGGTGGCAAGTATTTCTGAATTATTAATATGAGGTGGTTGATTAACATTTATGATTATGTTCAATTCACATTTATAGAGTATTGCTACCCCCCATTCCTGGAAGCATGATCCAACCTATGTATGTTATAACCAGGTGGTAACACTTCATTATCAGTAGTGTTGGCTTTTAACCAGGTCTCAGATAAATAGAGAATCTCAGGGGAGTGGACAGCCAATAGTGCATGCAGTTCATGTATTTTGTTATTAATACTCCTAATATTGAGAAGACAGGCCAGGAGAGAGTTAGCTAGTCTACTGTTTAAAGTTGTATGGTTGAGGTTGCAGGCAATAGGGGTATTACTATTAGATGTGGAAGGGCCTGGGTTGAGGTGGATGTCCCCACTGAGAATAAGGCCTTGGACTATACTTAATGATGAGCTTCAGGAGTTTGTTTAAGAGTTTGTAGTATTGCTTAGATCTAGAGCTAATGTGCCAAGGATTAGTACGCTGGAAAAGAGAACAAGTTATTGAGTTTGACCCTATGTTATTAGCATGACTGTAGGAGGAATGTTGTATAGTTGGAGTTATAGTATGGCCTTTTGGGTACTGATAACCAGTAAGTAATTGGTTTTCATAGAAGGTAAGTGCATAAGTGACCAGCAGAATAGGTAGTAAGGAATAGTATAATGTTGTGAGAAAAGGTGTATGGTTTTTAGGATCTAAGATTTACAAGACAGAATATCAGAGATCAGAAGGCAAGTATAGAGGTAGTAGAGTAAGGTGGAGAGAGTATAATTAGGAGAGGAGCTGATGGGAGTATTGGAGCAGGATGGGTGGAGAAAATTGGTGCTGCAGATAGGATATTGTAATAGGGGTGTGGTTGTGTACCTATAAGTGTAGAGGTACTAGGGGCGGGTGGAATTTGGGGGCAGGGAGGGGAGCGGATCAAGCCCGAGTGCAGCGAGGGCAAGCGGAGTGGGGCTAACACCGTCTACAGGTATATACTTAGGGATATGCTTAGGTTTTGGTAGCTATGGGAAAGAGTTTAGTGTTACTGAAAGGATGTTGTTTAGATAGAGTTTTTTGCTGTATTTTTACCCCTTTTTTACACTAATATGCTTTACACTCTTGTAGGGTAAATGTTATCTACATTGTTATCTACTATGTTAAAACACAGCAGCAATTTGTCTTTTAATACTACATGGCACTTTCAATTTATAGCAGTCTTTCTTTTATTCAGTGCAGACGGAAATAAAATGTAGCCAGGGAATATTATATAAATGAAGCTATAAAAAATACTCAGGCTACTGTCAGTGTTATTCATTTTTATTTTAAACCACGGTTTACATGGAATCAAATAGCACCTCAGTTCAGTATGTGCAGAATATGCCTCGACAGTGTAGGCACTTAACGGATGTGTAAAACTGTGATCACTACAGCTTTTGCAGACATTTCTTTTTTTCTTCTTTAGCACATCAGTCATACCATTTTGTGTGTTTCTACCAGACTATATGAAACAGAGACTGTCAGCATAACACTTCATTGGTCTTTATGAAAATAAAGCATCCTGTACATCATATACATAGCTTTGATGCTACAGAAAACAAAATACCTTAGAGAAACAGATCTTCATCAGTTTAGTTTATAATATAACTCTTTTGAGTTTGCTGCTTCATCTGCATGATGGCAGACTACATATGCCCTTTACGTCAATGCCAGTGGTCTCTGACAGGGGATGTGAATTGTTACTATTGTGTCACTTACTATGATTTTACCTACAATAGTCCTAAAGTTGCACTAAATCTGCACTGTACATCACTGCTGACTCCCTTATGTAGTATGCATGCATTTGCATATGCACAATTTACATTAGGGTATGTTGTCAAAGTCAAAACATGAACTATATTTGATTGCAACAGAACATTGCAGCAAACTGAAAGAATACAAGAAAAAAGCTTTAAAAAATAACTGCCCCATAAAATAAAGTATACTTCATCATTAATAACAATAAACCATGCTGAATTTCAAAAGTCACTCTTCTCTTTAAAATTTCTTTTTGCGGGGGTGGAAGCCCTTTCAGCACCCCCCCCCCCCCACACACACACACACACAAAGTTATATATACCAAGTCTGAGATTGCCATACCTCAGAAAAAGTAAATATTCTGAGAAATAGCATCTCAGACTTGGTATAGATAAATTCATTCTTCTAGCCTTTCAATCTCCACATTTTGGGATTCAGTCTAGCAGGTCCTGACATTTCAAATGGTTACCTAACTGATATCCAAGTGTGGCATATTGATGTAAACTCCTTCTGAATTTTATATTACCTTTTTCAAACTTTATAATTTATTTCTAGAAAGAAAATAACTTCTGCATTTTCATGGATAAATCTTCTCTTTAGACATGTACAGAGAGTAAATTACTAACTGTTCTCTTTTGTCAAAAAAAAACATGTCTGCATACATTTCAGAACCATCTGAACAAGATATTAAAACTACACTTCTTTCAGTATGTGAAACAGTGTATGAATTGAAAAGAAATTATGACTCCATGGCTGTATGTAGCAGCTGATGAAATGGTATTCTCTAACTTTTAAAGTTGATTGAAAATAGTACATATTTTACATGTAAAGGGATTCAGATGAATGGTTTACTATTTTCATTAACTGATGGATTATTGTTTTTGTGAACTGATGGGGCATTTATCTGTATCATGCCCAAAATCATAGTGAGATGAAGAAGACCACAGAAGGCAGAGCTATATACTGGCATGCAGAAGATGTGGAAGAAAATTACATCTTTGGATCAGTTGTGTTTTAAACATTGAGAGTTTCCTGGAGGCTGAAAATAAGATTGATTCATTGACTGTCTTGGAGGAACAATTTGAAACCATTCAGGAAGGGGATAATAGTAACATTGTTTTTGTAAATCAAACATTTTTAATGAACATGTTTTGAATGAAGAAAAGGAGGTTACTGTTGTTAAAAAAAAATAATTTGTCTAATCTTGTTCACTCAAAGGCAATACTTTGACACCAGATGCAGCAGTCAGCCATACGTCATTGCATCATTCCAAAGTATAAGACTGAGTCTACAGGTACTAGTGTATGGTATTGTTGAATACATCTCAACCCTTTCACAAATTAATTGCACTTTGAATCTATCAACAAGAATAGTCTAAGACAAATCATGTAATTTCTCAACCAATGCAAAGATATTTTCACATACAAATTTCAATAGGCTTAATCTCTATGTGCATGTCACTTCAATAACTGATTTCTCACCTTTAATAAACTTGCCTTAATGTTTTAGAATTGTAAATATGTTATTTATCTTTATTTCATGTAATGTTTAAGACATCTTATTTGAAATAATAAAAAAAAATATTTAGTGAAAAAATAAACTTGCCTTTATACAAACTAATGAGTCTATTCTGTACAATTGTCAAATTCTTTGTACATAAATTATGAATCTGTTTGGGGGACTAGAAGCCATAAGGCTCCCAGTGACAGGCAACCAGATTGCACACCTCCAGTACTTTCTGCTGAATCCTGGTCAGACCAGGAAGACTCTGCTCAGCTAGGGTCTAGTACACTGAGTGGTCAAAAAGTGTCTTTGTTTTTGTTGACCCATACTTGCAGTTACTTTTCCTGAGCCTGCCGCCCATCCCATCTCAGGTATTGTAGGGCCTCTAGTCAGACTGCCTGACATGGTTGACTGTTTCCACCTTTGCAATAACTTGGGGACATTTCCTCACTAAGTCCTATAGGAGTGGCTAGATATGAACATTAAAGAGGTCTAGTTCTATATCCAATAAATGAACTTCATCTGATCTAAACCAATTAAGAATTCAGTCTTCATAATCTTTGTGCCTGAACACCAAAAGCCATAGGCTATGTGCTAACCTATTTTTGCACTGATGTATTTGCTAGTCCTTTCAATAGATGATAAGCTATCTGCCTGATGACATAAAATTTCAGATCAAACAACCACTGCTCCTCAGCAGTGGCTTTTGATCTTTAGGAAGTCAATCAGTACCTTGGCTAAGAGCTATCTCTTGGTATCACATCTGTTTCAGGTGTACCATAATCATTGGTTGGCTGCCATGTGTCTGACCATTTGATTTATCATGGATAGCAGCTCAGGGCAAGCCATACCCCCATTCTAGTATATACCTTACATTCTCTGGAGTCTGCCAAGTATATACCTTACATTCCCTGCAGCCTGATTGTACTTCTTTTGGCAGTCCAATGGATGTGAGTGATCCTGGAAAAAAAATTCTTCCACTGTGCTGCATGAAGGATTAATAAGGTAATCACAGTGTTACAGGGGAGAGAAGGTCTAATGCAGACAATGTTGCCAACATTGCTGGATACTGTTAGTTAGCTCACAGGTTTTTTTTTTTTTTTTTTTTGCTTTTCCCAATCTACCTCCCCTTCCCCTTTATTCTAATTCACTTCTTCTCTTTCTTCCTGCTCTTTGTATTTATTATCATCATCATTATTGATTAATGCATTCATTGATTTACATTTTATCGTAATGCCCTTTTGCAAACCTTTCCATTTGTTTTATTTCATGTTCTCTTCTTACACTTTCTCTCTAGCTCTTTTTTTATTAAACCAGGACTGACATTATCTATCCCATTCTCTAAGATATGTATTCCTTCCTGATATGAGTCAAGTAGGTAGCTGATGTCCAGCTCCTACATCAGAAAACCTACCAGTCCTAAATGAATGCACCTGATTGGGCCAATTCCTTGGACCAGAAGAGTTGCCTTAAGCATGGCGTCCATTTGTTGGGTTGTAATGAGTGAGTCACAAGTGGACTTTAACAATGATGCTTGCCTTCCATGACTACTTGAAATGTATTAGATGATGTGCAGATATGCTATTGGTCTGATCATTTTCTTCTTCTATGACTGCAATATTACTTGATGCCCTTTCACAAACTGGTTGGTTAAAAAAAAACACACCACAATGCTGTTTCCAACAAAGGTATGATCCCTCCAAAAAAGATCATAATTTTTATTTTTATTTTACATTTGTTGACCAGGCTAGTTTAACTGGATATATGTCCATTTTCAGTAAAGGCCCGGAGAGATAAGCTCTGAGGAAACAAACAAAATCACATATGCAAAAATAAATGTATACAATGAACATTGCAGGTGCAGTACAGAGAATAATCAAAGAGGTCATTCATTCATAACATAGTGCAAAATATACAGATACAATTAGCACAATACAAAATGTAGTTGCAATACATCATAAAGAAAAAGATGGCAGCTGAATTATACAATATATTAGTATACAAGTAGTCATAAAGAAAAAGTAGAAGCTGAAATTATACAATATATTAGTAAAAGTAGTCTCCTTAATGAGATTCTGAAGATGTAAGTAATAGTATAGAAGGATAAGGTAAGTTGTTATTAAGAAAAGGAACTTGATTACTGAGAAGAGGAGGGTAGGTTGAACCAAGTAAGAAGTGCTAGTTGATCAGTCAGGTTTAGTACAGGGGCACAACCAGTGTGTTCTGAGGAAAAGTTTCAATTTGGTTTTAAAGAGTGATATAGAGGGAAGAGAAGAAAGTTTGTTAGGAAGAAGGTTCCAGGATTTTCCAATAGTATTAGAGAAAAGAGAGTCCCCAGCCCTGTTGTTTGATTTACAAATATTTACAAGAAGTTTATGTGATGATCGTAAGGTCTTTAGAGTGTTGTAGGGGGTAATGAGGGTAGATAGTATAGGGGTATTGGTAGGCTGGTAAAGGGTTTTATGGGCGATGGTCAGTTGGTGGAATTTAAGCTGATTTTGTAATTCAAGCCATCATACCTGCTTTAGATTAAAACAGTGGTGGGTTCTGAAAGGGTTACCTGTAGCAAATCTGGCTATGTTATTGTAGGAGTTTTCCATTTTATTAAGGTTGTTTTTAGAGAGATAAGTATATATGGGTGAGGCATAGAGGAGAGTAGAAATTAGATAGGTGTGAGCAACAGTTATTCTAGCTGCAGGAGAGAGGAAGGGTTTGATCCTGTAGAGAGAGCCTAGTTTTCTATTAACAGATTTTAGAGTATTGTTAATATGGGTGTCGAAGTTAAGGTTGTTATCTATGGTGATACCTAGTAGTTTGGCAGTTGGATCTGGGATATGAGAGTACCATTATTGGATGTTACTGTGAAATCTATTGGGGGGGGGGCTTACAAGTAGGAGTAAAAAGGAGGAGTTTAGGTTTTTTGGGGTTCAGAAGGAGACAGCACTGTGTAAACTATTGTCCAACTGTGTTAAACACATTTTGGGTAAGGGAGTGAAGTTCAGATATAGATGTGGCTGTGCATATAAGTGTGGAATCATCTGCATATTGTATGCATGTAGTTTGGGGGATTGCTAGGTGAAGGTCGTTGATAAATATAGAAAACAGGAGAGGTCCTAATATGGACCCTTGAGGAAAACCAATGTTAACAGGCAGATGGGTAGATAGAATGTTATGCCAAAGTACAGCCTGTTGTCTGTTATCTAAGTAGGACTGGAACCATTTTATAGCTAGTGCATCTAGTGACAGGGATTTGAGGATATTTATAAGTATCTGGTGATTTACAATATTGAATGCCTTAGATAGGTCTATAAACAGAGCAGAGGAAAGCATATTGAGGTTACGTTTTGTGTTAATACAGTCAGTAAAGGAAAGGAGGGCAGTAATAGTGCTGTGGGAAGGTCTGAAACCATGATGAGAGTTTGAAAGTAAGTTATTTTGGATTAGGTGGTCTAGCAATTGTCTGCAGATGCATTTTTCCATGATCTTTGCTAAGGGAGAAAGTAGGGCTATGGGACGGTAATTGGAGAGTTCAGTAGAGTTGCCACCCTTGTGAAGGGGGATAATATGGGATACTTTCCAGATTTTAGGGGTGTGTCCTTCACTGATGGTTCTATTGATGAGAATGGAAATGGGATAGGCAATGGATTTGGCTGCCTTTTGTAGATATTCAGCAGGCAGTTGATCTGCTGAAGGAGTGCACCGTTTCAGTTTTTGGATAAGGGTAAGAATATATGTTGTTGGGACTGGTTGGAAGAGAAATGGAGGGGATGGGTTAGAGTTAGAGTTGGATATAGTTATGGTCTGAGTAGATAACTGACTGGCAAGAGTTTGAATGGCCTCAGTGAAAAAGGTATTAAAGGCATTAGCATTCTGCTTGGGATTGTCCTGGTCTGTGCCTTGTGGGTTTGGTGTGATGGATTGACCTGGGTGTAATAATTGATTAATACTCGCCCAGAACTTTTGTGGTTTATTATGGTGAGTCTGCTGGAATTGTAGGTAGTAGTTTCTTTTGTCAGACAGTATAGCTTTTTTAGTTTCATTTCTCAGCTGTCTGAAGTTTTGTTGGTCTACTGGGTTTTTAGTTAAACGAGATTTATTCCAGTATTTATTTCTGAGATGGATTTTTTGCCTGGTTTCTTTTGAAAGCCATGGGGCAGATTTAGTTCTCATTCTAATAGAGCGGGTTGGTGCATGGTGGTCTAGTATGGCTAGGAAGTTAGAATTAAAGTAATTAACAGCTTCCTCCAGTGTGAGGTATTTTAAGGGAGACCAGTTACATGCTCTTAGTTCTCTCTGGAAGAGATCGGGGTTGAAGTTTTTCTTGGTTCTAATTGTCCTAGATATGGTTGGATTAGGTAGAGTGGATTTAAGCCTGATGATGTAGGTTAGTGAGTGGTCACTTACATCATCAGGGAGGGTTCCAGCTTCATATGTCTGGGAATGATTATTTATGAGAATCCAATCTAAGGTACTTACTTTCTTATTAGGCTTGTTTATCCTGGTAGGGGAGGTAATGGTTTGAGAAAAACCAAAAAGGTTAATATGGCTGGTAGGGTGGCTACTGCTACAACACTTCCAATCAATGTTAAAATCCCCTAGGATTATGGTTTCTTTGGGTAAATTTTGGGATAACCAACAAAGGATATTTTCTATGCTGTGCCTGTTCCTTCCTCCGTTCCACTAGCTCACTAATCCCAAAGGTCCCATAGTAAAAAGGAAGAATACCTTGGCCCAGATAAAATAGCCCTCACACTGAGTAGGGCAAAAAATGTTTCCACAAAGCAGTCTCCTATCCTCTTCCCTGGCCCTGAGCCTACACCAGCCATTCAGCATTCTAACAAGTACCCACTCTATTCTAATATATTTTAATCATCTTATCTTCAGTACCAGCTAATGGTTGATAAGTGCAACCAAACCATTGGTACAGCATTGCTCACTCTCACATGTGAGACATTTGTCTCCTTAACAGGTTCATTAGCTTAGTCCTGTCTCTGACAAGAAGCTGCTTTAAAAGAACTTGAAGTACAGGCTTGCCCTGAGTTAAGCTTCCCTGACATGCAGTGCCCAAGATTCCCTTAGCAGCTATATGTCATCACAGTCCAATGCTCCAAGCCACTGTCTGCAGCACATTACTTTCTTTTGCAACTTCCAGTGCAGTGTTCTGAACTGTGAAACTGCTGATAAGAGAGCAAGTCAGTGCTATCATTAGGCTGGCCTGAAACACAGCAGACCAAAAATGGGATGTTGCAGTATATACAACAAACTTCATAAGCAACATGTGGACTAGCTCTGGTCTAATATGTCTGCTCTTAAGGCCACACACCACTGCTACTTGGTTTTGTGAAATGAGAGTAATATTCTGGTTACTGAGATCTGTCTGCCAGATGTACAATGCTGTTCAAATGGACATCAGCCCAAGAAATGTAATGTTCCTTCTGATGTCCTCCCTCCCACTTGACTAACCAAAGGGTCATGAATCACATGCCTACAAAGAAAACTCCCATCCCCAGGAGCGACCTGCATTCATACATAGATCTAAATCCCCACTTCTTACCCGGTATGACTGTCAAAAGGTGACACCGCTGAAGAACTGAAGAAGTGCAGACAGACCTACAGGACAGCCAACAAGAAACAGATGAGATTAACTCAATGATATTTACACTTCACCCCCTTTAGGTTGCAACAAAGCAGTCCACTGGATGTCTGTCCCAGTACAGTGGCCAGGTAGGAAAGGTTGAGCTGTCCTAACTATTCTGTAACATCACTAAACCTGACCTTCTTCCTTTGTTGCATCAAGTTATTGATGTCACAAATTCAGGAGCTTGTTCACCAGCGGACAAATATGGTCCAGTGCATCTATTTTTAACCTTAGGAAAGAGATAGTTGTGGCCATACCCTCTTCTTTGAAGAGTACTAAGGTCATACATAATACCATACAAATGGTATGGAAGTTATCCATCCCCAAGCTGTGAGCAGCTCTGGGGAGTCCATGATAAGAAAGCCATCCAGGTAATGAATAGCCTTATACTAACTTGCCCGTATTTCACAAAACCAATGAAAAGCTATACTATATTTGTTGAAGGTAGTACAGGCCATTGCACAACACATTGGCACAGCATTGTCAAAATAAAACGTTTCACCTGGTTACATCTCTAAAAGATGCAAGTCATGTCAGCATTTGGGTAAAAGATGAATGACTGACTCAAAGTCAGGCTTTGCCAGCCAACATAACCATCATGACCTGAATTATTCACATTCCTTAGTGAAGTGCATTGCACCAATACTTCTATGTTGCTCAATTTATAAGCAAGGGCATGGTATATTGATACAGAAAGCTCATTATACCACTGTACTCATTATTCATCAAGCCTATCGAAGAGTACGTACCCAAACAAACACATGCAGCAACTTGAATGTCTTACATAAAGAATACAGGCAGTAAACACAATATCACATGCTGATCACGTCAAAGCCCTGTATCTTTATTCAGTATCATACAGACTTCTGAGAAGTGATCTTTGCCTGGCACAGAAGGCATCCCTAGGCCTTGTTTTGATGAACATTTTGCACATCTGCAAAAAAAGCATCAGAACTGCTAGATCAAAAGACTTAACTTTTGCTTGCAACATAAATATGACATGTTGGAAAGACAGATATGTTTCTCAGAAAATTCCCATTCTCTAGAACAAGCTCCCCATCCACGTGAAGCAGAGATCTTTCCTAAACATATTTAAGCACAGCTTGGACCAGTGGTTGGGTAATAGGAAATTCAGCCCTGTTCTGGTGTCTATGTCAATGATGGACAGAGGCAGTCAGTAAATCACCACCTATATAGATCAAATTTGTGAGTCACATTTAGGTTGCACAGCTAGGCTTATAAGGGCACTAGTGGTCATTAATCTAGTAGACACCTATAAACCCATACACATTGTCTTTGCCGAGGGCATGGTTTGCACAATTGCCTTCTGGAAGGGAGAGATGATGTATCAAAAATAATTTACCAGGTTTCTTCTATGGAAACAGTCTTGAAAGTGATACAATATATACTCGGAATAGTAAAATTGAAAATGGGCCACCTACCATGCCAAAACTTATATTCGATGAATGCCAAATTCTTATATGTTTTGTTCTAGTGTGTGGGATATGAAGCAATTGCAAAATTGTCTTTAAAACCTTCTACCAGGAAATCAGCTACCACTCAGTTAGAACAGTTTTGAAGTATGACTTCAAGCCCCTCAGGGCAAATTATCTGAATAGTGCTCATTTCCAACTCCTTAAATCCCTTCTGGTGGGAGAACTTAGGGTTAACATGCATGAGTAAAGGTCGAGGGGCCTTTACCTTACTCATGTATGCTAGCCCCACCCTAACCCTACCTATTTCCCTAAACCGCAAACTCTGCAAATTAGGTTACTATGCACCCTTTAACTAATAGTACCACTAAACAACACAGACACACACACACACACACACACACACACACACACACACACAAACACACACAGACTCAGCCCCAGTACCGAAAAATTTGGTATAAATTAAAGCTTTGACCCATTCCCATACAGAGAATTCCGCGTATTTGGTGTAAATTAATTTGGTCTAATTTTAGGGATAATTTATTGGGCCAAAGTACATTTGATCTAAATTTATGTGGTCTAAACGCATGTGGTGCCATTTCTGATTTTAAGCATTACACTGATAGTTACTTCACAGAGTAATATTTTTTGTGACATTAATGCAAGTGAACATGGGGTTAAACTCTCACAGCTATAGTATATTCAAATGCAGGTGTTCTTTGTGAGATTATGAGAATTTGCTGCTTTCCCTACTGTTTTATAGTCTTGGAGATGGAATATATAATTAGCCGGGAGAATGTTTTTCAATTTAGTTATTTATTTATTTATTTACTTATTTATGTTTTTAATGTTTTGGGATTTAAATTAAGTGGTTTTAGTTGTATTGAATTTAAAATAAGTGATAGATATAACTATATATATATATATATATATATATATATATATATATATATATATATAGGTCCCCTTCATAAGGTCATACTTTTAAAAGCTCTACTTTCATATGGCCAAGACCATATGATCGAAGTTTTAAAAGTTTGAACGGTCTGAATGGGGATCTCCATAGAGCGCGGAATGGGAAACTTTCTCTTTACCGCAATGTAGTGCGATCTCGGAGTTGGTATATTAAAATAGTGGGGGATGCGGGGGTCACAACACCCCACGTGGGGGTGCAGGGGGGCTTGCCCCCCCCCCGCTAGCACTGTTTAGTTTTTTTTTTTTTCACATTTTCCAACATTCAAATCTTCGATCATATATTCTAAGCCATAGGTAAGTTCAATATTTGGATGTTTGATTATGTGAAGTAGACCCATATATCTATATATATATATATATATATATATATATATATATATATGTGTGTGTGTGTGTGTGTGTGTCTGTGTTTATATATGGATATATGGGTGTCAGGCAGCTAATCGAATGGACAGTACTCCAACAGCCAACATATCAATGTCATAATGTTGAATTCTCAAATATCGACATGTTGTTCTCATGCTCCAGTGAAAACCTCATACCACACCACATCCTAATCACATATACTAACTCTGAGATCTCACAGTCCCTGAGGAAAGGGAATACTTCTTTACTTGTGGATTATCCATGTTGCATACCTGTCGAACATCTTATAGGTCAACTAAATTATGTCGACCAAGCAGGTAATATTGTCCATTCAGTCGGGTATCTGACACCTATATATATATATGTATATATATATATATATATATATATATATATATATATATATACATATATATATATATATATATATATATATATATATATATATATATAAAAGATTATTTTTCAAAAGATCAAATTGGCTTCTCATCTGGAAGCTAGTAATTTCTGGAGTCGAGTGTTTACCCTTTCCCCACCATTGGTGTGGAGAGAGGAGGGGTGCTTACCACCCTGCAAAAACACTGTTATTTGAGGTGCCAGCTTCCATAGGAAAAGGCAGGTCAATGTTTGAAAAGTGATCTTTTAAAACTCAATCATATGGTCTTTTGACTATATAATGGATTCATATCACTTCACCTAAATACCATTTCACTGACAATCATTTCACTGAGACCAAATCACCTAAAGTTAATTTCACCTAAAACTCATTTCACCTAAAACTCATTTCACTGATGAGTATTACTCTAAGGCAAGTCAAAGATATATGTCTTTTTCCCCACTGTAGTGCGATCCTGGTGTTAGTATATATAGTTAGGGGGGTGTTGGGGGTGCAGCACCCTACATTGCGAGGTGTGGTGGGCGTAGTCCCCCACCTAGTTACCTTTTACCAAATAATGTAAAGAAAAAGACAACATAAAAGCAAAATAACTGGGGGGCCACACCCCCCAATGTGGGGGGATGTGCCCCCCCTAACTATATATAGTAACACCAAGATCGCACTACAGTGAGGAAAAGGACATATACCTTTGGCTTGTCTTAGAGTACTACTTGTCAATGAAATGAGTTTTAGGTGAAATGAGCTTTCAGTGAAATGAACTTTAGGTGATTTGGTCTCATTGAAATGGGTTTCAGTGAAATGGTCTTTAGGTGAAGTGATACGAATCGACATATGATATATATATATATATATATATATATATATATATATATATATATATATATATATATATATATATATATATATATATATATATATATATATATATATCCCCTTCAGATCATCAAACTTTTAAAAGCTCGACTTTCATATGGCCGAGACCATATGATCAAACTTTTAAAAGTTTGAACGGTCTGAATGGAGATCTCCATACTTTGCAGAATGGGAAGATTTCCCTTTTCTGCAATGTAGTATGATCTCAGAGTTGGTATATTTAAATAGCGGGGGGGTGTTGGGTGCAGGGGGGGCTTTCTCCCCAGCTAGAAACATTTTGTTTATTTTTTTGTTTGCTTTATTTATTTTTTATTTTACCTTTTCGAACTTTTAAATGTTCGATCATATGGACTCGGCCATATGCAAATCAAACATTTGAAAGTTCGATCATGTAAAGTAGACCCATATTGTTTTTTATAGATATATATATATATATATATATATATATATATATATATATATATATATATATATATATATATATATATATATATATATATATATATATATATATATATATATATATATATATATATATATATATATATATTAATATATATATATATATAGACTCACTTTATAATCTTGAAATACTGAAATATCGAATTTCAGTATCTTGAAACTATAAAGCTGAAAAATCACAAACCCGAATCTTCAAAACCGGGAAATTTAAAACCATGACTGTAACATAAACAAAACACTGCACCACACAAACACAAATACACCTACCCACAGAAACTACAACAAACCAAACCAACACACATGAACACAACAAAACTAACACATACATACACACACACACTCACACACACACACACACACACTCTTACTAAAAGAAGGGGGGCAAGCCCCCCTGCACACCCACCCCCCCCTACTTATATATACTAATTCCAAGTTCGCATTAAAAACCGGAAGACAGCAAACCCACTACCACACATTCTACACCCCCTTACACAAACACACATCACATACATACAAACACAACCACTTCCAACACTTACACAGTCATACTCTTACCTACCTATCCTAATCCCCATATAAAACTCCCAACACACTCACACACACAAACCCTCCCCAAAACCCTTGAAAAACATTACACTTACCAAATGCCCCATCAGCACAATGTGTTCAACATTTCCATATTTGACATTCTCAACATTCGTGCAGCTGCAGATTCGACACTTTGGTCTCGAGATACTGAAATTTGATATTTCAGTATTTCGAGAATCCAAAGTATATATGCATATGTATATGGATCTTCTTCTAAATCACAAATCCCAGAGTATCGATGTTCAGAATGTCAAGACGAAAATACCAACGGGTGACAATTACAAACAGCCGATGTTTCCCAGGGCAAGTAAACACTTGCTAGCATGTGGAAATATGCCCTTTTCTCCACTGTAGCATGATCCTGGAGTATATTTTAATATTAATTATTTATTAACCCTCATTAGTTGTTGTTTTACAATATTGACTTTAGTTTTTTTAGGGTGCATACTTCCATAGTGTAGATAAGAATTGTTCTGCACATCTTTCTTATGTAGTTTAGTTGTTAATCTAGCTCTTTCCTTAAAGACAGTTATATCAAGGTAATTAACACTATTATAGCTATTGTCTGAGATAAACTTTAAAAAGGAATTTATATTATTAACATAACTTAAAAATTCTTGTAACAAGTCCATACCTCCTCTCCAGATGAGGAATATGTCACCTATAAAACATTTAAAGAAAACTATATGTGTCACATAAACACTCTCAAAAATATTTATTCTCTCCCACCCATGTATAAATACAATTGTATAGGTGGGAGCCTTAATGGCAGCAAGTGCTACCCCATTAATCTGACTGACAATACAAACTGTTGTTAAATTCAAAGAATTTGTAACTTAAAATTATGTCTAAAATTTTCACAGTATTCTTACAAAATTCATTTGATTTTATTAACTCAAATCTAACCATCTCCATCCCTTCCTCATTAGGAATTATTATATAAAAGGGCTGGCTTAATGTCTAAAGTAACAAGTAAATCTTCTTCTTGTAACATTAAAACATCTATCTTTTTTTTTAAATCAAAAGAGTCTCTTAAATAGAAAGTACTTAGCTCTGCAACCTGTTTCAAATTTTTATCTACAAATAGCTATCCCTTCAGTCTTACATGTATTGTTGCCAACTATTGGCCTCAAGGGTGGGTCATCTATATCTTTATGGATTTAACCCTGGCTTTTGTTTGTTGTATACCTTAGTTAGACCAGTTTTGACTGTTTTTTTTTTTTTGTATTCTGCAGCGCTACCCAGACATGCTTTTCAGGTCTGCCTCTCAGAATGGTATCATGCCATGTGGTTGAGTGCACTGAGCAGGTGCCAAATGCTACACCTGATTTATTGCACCTTATACAGTATTTCACACCACATACAGATAATGACATTCATAAGCATTGTTTGGTAAATGAATGTCATTACCTATGTAAGGTACAGTCTGAAGTGTCTGGATCCTGACTTTTAGTGTCCCCCAGTTCATGAATGCACCTTAATCTACTCTAAAACACTGCCTGTGTTTCATAATACTGCACACCAATGGTGCAGTCCATGTCCTTAAAAAGTATATCTTCAGTTGTTCTTGATGGGGCAAACACAACGGTATATCCATGTTGCCATCCCTTGAGATGATGTAACAGCAGAGAGTCCTGCATACAGCTCCCCCTGAATGATAACAGCATTATTGCCAATATATGCTCTTTTTGCATGTAATATTTGCCATAACACCTGGCAAAATACAGGGGAGCTACTCCCTACACAAAAGGGGTGCTTTGACTTCAGTGGGCTGTTTTAGTGCTTTATAAGTGTACATATGCATTTTTAATAAACGAGCATTTACTAAATTTTCCAGCCAACATAAGTTTATAGAATCCAGACCAGACATCTGCATTTCCTTATTTACCTACACTATAGAGGAATCACAGGGACCTGTTTCAGGACCAGATATGCATAACTGTAGGCAGTGCTATGTTACACAAGTGTAAAAGCTTCTGGAATCTGTCCTTTAAAGGAACATATGCACTTAATAGTATTCAGAATAGAAAGCAAATACCATGCAAATCTCCAGCATTAGAATAGATTTAAAAAGTGAAATATTGTTATAGCATGCTCATTTCAGTTCTTCTGTAGGTAGTGAAGGTTTTGAAAGGTAATGAGGTTTAAATATAATATGGACACTGTTTTATTTAAGAAAGAAAGTAATATTAGAATACTGAACATGATTATAAAACAACCAGGGAGAGCTATTTTTGCTATTCACTAAAGAAGAAACATATAAGAATGTGTGCAATGTATCCCTATATTATGGAACACAAAAGGAAAATGCTTTTTGTGAAAAACTAGCTATATTTGTTAACACTGGTATATAATCAACTATGATTTATATACTAAAATTAAAAAACAAATCTGAATTAAAATAAGAAGACAGTTAATAATAACAAATGCAGATACAGTTATTGGAATACCCAAGGTTTTTATTTTAAAAAGGATAGAGAAAGAATCTGAAAATGGATATTATTTGTCATAGTAACCATTTGCAGTAAATAAGTATCTGTAATATCTATTTATTTATGTTAAAATGTATGCATGCAGGTATGTATGAAAGTATTTGCATGTTTGTTTGCTTGACTGCTCTCTTGCTTGTATTTGTTTACCAGGGCAGGGTATTTGTTGCACTGAGCCATTTTCAGACTTAGCCTGGGAGAACAAAATCAATACAAAAATAAATTTATTTCAGTAAGTCAATATGCACAACATGAGTAGAAACCAATACACATTGCATGAGCGAGGTTATATATATAACATAAAGGATTATGATCAGGTCTCCGATTTTAACCAGATAATTAGGTGTTTGAGACAAAGATTCCAAGCAATTCACCTTGAGAGCGATACTTGAGAGGTAAATCTTGGCATTTATGTCACAAACAAGTAATAAACGATTGTGCTCGAGATTGTGATCGGAGCCCTGATCATGATCCTTTGTAGAGCATGGAGCATTATCTACACCATGCACAATCAGTTACAGAAAAAAAGTACAAATTAGGTGGTAATGTCAAATAGAGAGCAGCACACTTCTCACCTTATTTGCCTAAGAATTCTTTATGGACAGAAAAATAAATTATGGACGGTATTTAAATATTTCTCCAATTCACATAAAAAGTTAATAAAATATCAAGTTTTTGCATCAATATGAATTTACTGAACAACTGGATGCAGTTCTAACTGTGACTGTAATCTTCAATAAAGAAAAAAAAATTATGAAGAACAGAGCAAAAACATAAGACAAACTCAGGGACAGTTGAGAGGCATGGACAACAGGCAGAAATGAAGCTGTTTTACATTATTCTGCAGTTCCTTGCCAGCCATCACTGTCCATTGTTAGTATCTCTCATGACACTTAACTATAACTGTTCTTGAGAGATGGTGTAAAAATTGTTTCACTGCCCCAAGCACTGTTATGATCAGATCTAACATTAGAGAAGCAATTAAAAAGTTTATCTTTTTCCCACTATTGGAACATAATTATGGTGATCCATGCACTACAACATTATTACCATACATGCCAAACCACAATAACATGACCAGGAAATTATACTTAAAACCAGGTGCACTTACAACTACTTGAAACTAAGATTGAAAACACTTGATGCCATTTATATATGGTACTATTTCTGACTATTAATAGTGAGTATGTGAAATCTATTCACAGCTGATACACATTAGACTAAAAATGGAGAATGTATTAGAAATATTGGTACATGGAATGTACAGGCATTAGGAGGAAAGGGTCTAGGTATATGAAGATGGGGGCATGAATTCTGTAGAATGATGTGCCACAAGGAATTAAGTAGACGTGAGACACAGAACTTTTTAAGGTTTAAGTAATGAGCAAGTCTTTCCAATGCTATATATGTATTATTGATATTTTTGTTTATTTTTGCTTTTGTTTACTGGGTTTGTCCATTTAGGTTTAGCCAAAAATCCTTTTTCAAGGGAGGCCCAGGGAGAAAAGTTCCAAAATACTGCAAACATTTTTAAAAAGACACTTAGTAAAATATATGAATACACATTATGTAATTTCCAATAGCAATTACACACACATTTTCCAATTAGAATACATTTATATGAAAACAGTGGCAACTATTTATTTATATTATATATTATTACAGTTTTCTGTGTGTTTCTATTAGAGCAAAGTTTGTTTTAGTATGAAATGTGGAGCTTGGGGGAGGGGAGTCCTAACAGGAAGGAAATTGCAAAGGGATTTCCAAGTAGCAGTCTGCATGAGGTGCTCTAAGACCTTTCTTAAAAACACTGATACAGTT
Organism: Protopterus annectens; assembly: GCF_019279795.1. NCBI lineage: Eukaryota > Metazoa > Chordata > Ceratodontiformes > Protopteridae > Protopterus > Protopterus annectens. The sequence continues at coordinate 575,844,765 of NC_056725.1, forward strand.
AATGTCTTTATGGACCACAGATTGGGATTCCCACAAACTGGGGCAAGGATAGAGAAACTGCAATCACTAATGAAGCATTTATTTATGCAGTGAAAAGGAGGGTGTGTTGTGGTAACCATTTGAAATGTCAGGACCCACTAGAGTGAGTGCTGAAAAACAGAAACGATAGACCAAAAATGGACTTACATATAGTATGAAGATTAAGTAAGTCATTTAAAAATGGGTTAGACCACCCCATCACATCACTCCACATTTTCAAACTGGGATTCACACACTAACCAAAAAATCATGTTTTTGGTCAGGCAGATCTTCTTATAGTCACATACAAGGGCCATCACCCTCTACTCTCATACATAATATTACAACTCCAAGAGTGTGGCTGCTTTGGGCATAAAAAACTTGTTCCTTGAAGTAAACTTATTCAAGGAAATATAATTTCAGCCAGCTGAATATTGCACACGACTGACTGCTATTCATACAACCTTTGCTTTCAGCACTTGCAAAATCTTGGTTCAAAATCGGGGGGGTGTACTATATCAAATACAGGGTAATGATATAGTTACTCAAGGGCTGGGTATGATAACAGCCACAGTCTAGAAGGAACATACACTTTCTCACTGGGCATGCCATGCTTACAGTTTTATAGGCATGACTACGTTGGGCATATTGGTCATACCATCAGATGTGTACATTTTGAATTGCTTCATTGGTACTTCTGTGGAATCATCACAGTCATACCATTACATGCCACTCTGCTATACTGGAAATGTAATAGTCGTACCATTAAGTGTCACTCTGCTATACTGGAAATGTAATAGTCATACTATTAAGTGTGACTCTGCTATACTGGAAATGTAATAGTCATACATTTAAGTGCCACTCTGCTATATTTAAATATATCCTCGTAACATCTCTAATAACTGATAAGTCAGTTCTTGAGCATGTTTAGTATTAGTATACACAGGCTACAAAATGGAAAAAAAAAATATATATATATATATATATATATATATATATATATATATACATGAATGACATCAAAGTCTCTTCATACATTTTCCTGAAATATAAAACAAATTATTATTTAAATTCCCTTATATTGAGTCATGATTATGTCCTTGTGGCAGGAGATCCTTCTGAAAAAAATTATACCATAAGCAACAATATCTAAAACACAATTGTTATCCTGTTGAATGAGTAATAATTTATGAATAAGACTTCAAATCACTAATAGCATATAAATACAGCAAGTTCCAGTTAAGAAGAAGTACCCCTCTTAAAAACCTAGAAAACAAAGTTCTATAAGAAGGCATAAAAAAGAGCAATGCTGAACTGTTAGACAGACTTTGGCCATCTACATAAACGGCTGAAGGACAAAGTGGAAAAACATTTCTTAATATGTTATCCATGAAAATGATAGTCCTGTCTTTCTTGGTAATTGTTTACCATGTGCTAGGCTACACAGTTATAATTAGTTACAAAGTACGTTACTGCATTTTCATCTTGTACTGTCTGCCACCCATTAATTTCTTATCTTAACATTATGATATTAAAGAAAATATCCTGAAAATTGTTCTTTTAAATCCTCTTACTATGTTGTGCAATGACTAGCAATATTTTTAAAAATGCATTGGATTAAACTGTGAGCCTCTATGAAATAAACAAAGACAATATAGCTACATAAGGTGTTGCTACATAAAATTTCAGGAAAAAATGGTAAACAGGTTGAATGGAAAGGATTGCTGCTGGAGGCCTGCAGGAAATTACCTGTTCCTCTTTTGTTCCAGTTTGACTCCCAGCTATACTGAATAATGTATTGCCCAAGTCTTACACTATAAAGCGGTCAGTTGTCAGAGGTGTATTAAATCTATTCAAACTCAAACACTTCTTTATAAAATCTTTAAATTTGTCTTCATTTCCCTGATAAATAAAGCAAGATCATCTATGAAATTTGTTTAGAACAATTTTTATATGAAAAAAAAAATGTTTCTGATAATTATAAAACTCTTCAATAAATGACATGTAAAGATTAACACTGGATGTTTTAGGAAAGCATATTTCTATAATTCCTATATAGTACTACGTTATATAATGCAGTTTATTATTTGTGAAGGTTATTTAGTATTTGTAAACTACTATATTAATCTGAATTCTCTCTCACTCTCTCTCTCTCTCTCTCTCTCTCACACACTCTCTCTCTGTGGCCTCACATATATTGTTAACATTTTGAATGGACCTACAAAGTAGCAGCTTTTACAATCACTTAAGTGCACTAGAATCTTGCAAGAAGAATTCTATTATCAAAGCAGATCAGTTTGTTTATGGTCTTTCTTAAGCAGAAAGTTTTAGAGCTCTGGGATATATCTTGTTGTCTTTTGAGTCGTTCAGTTGTTTTTTTCTGTTTTTTCATGTGGAAACACTAGCTTGGTTTTGCTATACGACTCGGTGGCTTTTAATGGTATGGAAATTATTGTGTGATATTGTATTTTAAAACTGCTCCAGTTCTTGTGGATTTATATGGGGCTGTGGATGTTACACTTTGAATATGCCTCACAAGTGGTCTTTATAGACTCCTACTCTCTGGCGGTTAGTGGAGAATTCCTGGCTAATTTATACAGTTTTTAATTTCATGCTTTATATTTGTAGCTTTACATTTCTTGGTGGCTTGTGGAGAATTCCTGGCTGTTTGTTGCACATTACGTTAACATGGAAGGAGAGGATGTAGCCCACAATCTTACCATTCATCCGACTCCTGGAGGTGTGGCCAAGCTTACTAAAACATAAGCTGACATCATAGAAGACGCACAGCCCATTCTTCAACAGCTCAAAGGGAATTTCGGAGCCCTGCAGCACAGATACGAAAGTTCTGATGTTTTCTCTTCATCTTTGCACGAAGGGACTGTCATAGCGGCAGATGTTAATGGACTTAAATCTACCATTTCCAAGCTCCTGCACGACGATATGTTACTCCATTTCAGGACGTCTACATGTTGGGACAAATATCCAGGTCTGTGCATACTACTTACAGGTCTTTTGATTTTAAAGCTTGTTTTTTCGATTTAGAGAAGAAAGCTGTTAAACTGAAAAGTCTGACTTTAGAGAACCACTATTTGAACAAATGCATTGAGTTAAAAATAATACCGCTAGGGTTAAGCGTGTACACTTTCCCCAACAGCATTTTGTTAAAAGACAAAATTTACCACAACATCAAAGGCATTTACAACAAAGCCGACCTTGAGGTTCTCAAGGCCCTTATTGGTTGGAATGATGACAAAATAATAGCTTTAAAATAGTAAATTAGAAATCTGGACACAAAGTTAAATAAACATCCAGACATTCAAGCCTTTCAGCACCTTTATCACAGTTTATCTGAGAAATGTGAAAGGCTTGTTTGTAATATTACTTATAAGAAAAAAAAAAAAACTTTTAAGGGACCTGAAAAGTTATCAGCTTGGGCAAGTCTTTTTGATCAAAAAGAAAAAAATATAAGCCCACTCAGACTGATCTGAACAAACAATTCGGGGATAAACGTCTGGACAGGCTTGATTCTTTTTATCCCCCTGAGACTGACGAGATTTCACTTACTGATCCAGAGGAACCACCAAGGGACATTCTTACCAGTCAATCAAGTGAGACTAGTGAAGCCAATGAGTCGGCCTCCCCTTCTTCCCCTAATTTTTTTTCATCTGTAACAGAGAACAACAGTCTGCCTCTGAATCAGGAGGCCTTTGTAGTAGTTACCAAGAAAATGGGAAAAACAAAGGATGTTAGAAAAAGAATGTCATGTATTTAATTTGAGTAATAAGTTTTTTTCTAATGGTCAAATGGAGCTCTTGTCAAAAGGTTTCTCTTTCCTACCAGCAAATAGAGCTCCCCCTGTACACATTATGTTAGATTTTAAGCTTTTTATGAGGAAACTAAACCTGAAATATATTTTACAGGATGTTCAAGTTAAAGAGCACAAGTTTGGAAGAAGTAGTATTTACAATCCTGGGTTAGTACACACTTCAAATGTTTTTTCTTCCCTTACTGAAACAGAATTGTATCAAGTTCTAAATTATCATAATAAATGGTCTAAACATCAATATTGTAATTTGAGTAAGGACAAAAGTGGTGCACTTAAGCAGTTAGGTAGCTATAATGACATCAGATACATGAAGGCGGACAAGGGACAGGGTATAGCTGTGATGGATAGCAGTACTTATGTTGAGGACATGCAACAACTTCTAAGTGACACTAAAAGTTATAGAAAGATATCTTAGGATTTTGTTAGGCTTATTTATAAGAGAGTATATCTCAATCTATTAGATTTATTACATCAAGGTTATATTGACCTCAACACTTTTTAATTCTGCATGGTAAAAGAAGCTCAGTTAGGACACCTGTTTGGTATCCCTAAGATTCACAAAAACCCTGTCCATCCACCTTTTAGACCAGTTGTGTCAGCTCCTCATAACAAAACAGGGAAATATCAGTTTATTTAGACCAGGTTTGAATCCTATTGTTCAGAAGAGCAAACATTACTTAAAAGATTCTTGGATTTTCTTAAATTAATTAAAGAATTACAGTTTTACAGGGGACGAAAGTTACATGTTTACTATGGACATTACTTCTTTGTATACATCTATTAACCAGGAAGATGGAATTGAGTTTGTTAGATTATACCTTAGTAAATATTGTCGACACTATGGACTTGACAATTCCATTATTTGTCAGTTATTAGGCTTAGTACTCAAAAACTATTTTTTTATGTTTAAAAATCCCATTTTTCAACAAATAAGTGGAGTGGTGATGAGAGCACATGTTCCCCCACTTTCGCTAATTTGGTCCTTTGCTGGTGGGAGGAAGAATATTTAGTTAACATCCCGCAATTCAAGTATGTTAAGTTTTACAAAAGATACATTGATGACCTGTTTTTTTTATTTGAGCCAGTGATTTGGATACCTTGAATGAGTTTTTAACAGAAATTAACAGCAGTATCCATTGGCTTAACTTTACATTAGGTGAAGTAAGAAAATGTGGTTCATTTCTTGGACATTAAAGTGGGGATCAACACCACTGATAAAAGGTTCTCCAATAACATCTATAGGAAGTACACCTTCATCAATAACTATTTACACTTTAACAGTTACCACCCTATGTATATGAAATTAAATGTGTTTAGAAGACAGGTCATCAGACTCAGTAGGCTGGTTAGCGATGACAGTTTGTTCCTCGAAGAAACTAACAAAATCATCAGTCTGTTTGAGGAAAGGGGATATCCCATTTCTAAATTACAGAGCATTGCCAATGAAGTCAACCAACACAGATACAAAAAATGATTTCCTATAATTAAATTTGGCTTTGATGGTAAAAAGATTGAAGAAGAATGCAATTGTGATTGTGCTTTTCCAGTCCCTATTAGTGTACAGAGTAGTGAAATAAAACATATAATTAATAACAACTGAAAGATAGTACTTGGGAATCAAGAATTGTCAAATTATTGGACATAGACCTAAGTTCATATATAAAAAACTAGGAATTTTAAATAGTTCTTAGAAGGTAAGGCAGATGATAAAAAGAGCAACACTGAGACTAAATTAGGAACTTTTCCATGTAGTAATTGTTCCTTTTGTAGATTTATCTTACCTATGAGTACATTCTTTTTTGAACATAATAATTGTTTGTACACAGCAAAGGCAGATATTCTTGCAATATAGAAGGACTGGTATATGTTGTAATTTGTTCTACATGCAAGTCCTTCTATATTGGAAAAACTATTCGAAAGTTAGCCAGCAGGATCAGGGAACATATAGCAGCTATTAAGAAAAAAGATTTAAATAATTCTCTAGCAAGACATTTTCTTAATTGTCAAGATTTAAAAAAATTCAATTCATGGTGGTAGAGAAAGTAAACACAGGGAGATTAATAGATGCATTTAATGCCTACCTTGAAGTTTTAGAGCTGAAATGGCAAATCATTTTAAAAGTTGACGTTGCACCAGGCATTAATGAGAAAATGTCTATCAAATACCTTTTAAAGTTTATAAATAGTTAAATATCATGTAAATACTGTTTTTCAAGCCAATAATGGTTTTTATTTATGCAAAAAGTATTTTGTGTTTTGTTCGGACTATGTTTTTAAATGTTTAAGTATGTTAGTTAAGACATTTAGACTGGAAGATTTTGAATGGCTATTTGTTTGTATTGAATAACTGATGATGGTATTTATGGGTATAAGCTGTGTGATAAAGTTGTTTCTGAAGAAGTTCTATATTAAATGAACGACAGTGCTTAACACTGTGTCTCTGGGTCATATTTTCTTGTTTTTAGAGTCATTAATTCAGATACTTCACATATGGGACCAGATTCCAAAAGAGTTGCTCTCAGTGTAAGTCTGCCCTGATCTCAGAGTAAGTGACTTAGTTTGGTGTAAGGCCTATCTATAAACAGGCTTGCTACAGGGGCCAGATTACAAAAAAAAAAAAAAAAACTGCTGTCAGCCTGCTCTCAGTTAAGTGGTTACTTACACTGTGGGCAAGTCTTTTGGAATTGGGGCCATGGTAAACTGATGAGGACATATTAAGGCTAAAACACATTCTCATAGCTAAAGCAACCCAGACTGAGAGCATTTTTAATGTTCTATATATCATAGGGCATCCATGAGTTCACTTGATGAAGCAGTGGTATTTTTCAAAGTAATTCTAATAATAATAATTTCAATAATGTGTAATAAAAATAATTTCATAAATATCTATGTGCACTCTTTACTCTGTCTCACTGGATGATTCTGTCTCTGCCATCTATGCTTTGGCTATATGATACTTTTGCTTTCTTGGTTGTGGTGGCATTTTGCAGTCCATATTCATTCCCACTGTAAAACAGAGACTTCAGTATGTCTTTTGGTATATTAGTACGATCACAAAATTATAGTGTGTGTGTGTGTGTGTGTGTGTGTGTGTGTGTGTGTGTGTGTGTGTGTGCGCAATATTTGTGCATGCATGTTTCTAAATGTGTAGGCATGCATGCCTTGCATGTTGGGATACAACACAAGTATATGGGTGCATGTGGAGGAATGCATATATGTGTCCCTGACTTCATGTGTGCATATGTGCATGCATGCTTACAGGTATGTATGTACATTTGTTTGCATGTATATGCATTCTGTCTCATGTGGGCACATGTACATATGTATATGTGTGTGTGTGTGTGTGTGTGTGTGTGTGTGTGTGTGTGTGTGTGTGTGTGTGTGTGTGTGTGTGTGTGTGTGTGTGTGTGTGTGTGTGTGTGTGTGTGTGTGTGTGTGTGTGTGTGTGTGTGTGTGTGTGTGTGTGTGTGTGTGTGTGTGTGTGTGTGTGTGTGTGTGTGTGTGTGTGTGTGTGTGGGTGTGTGTCTGTATGTGTGTGTGTGTGTGTGTGTGTGTGTGTGTGTGTGTGTGTGTGTGTGTGTGTGTGTGTGTGTGCATGCATGTGAGTGTGAGTGTGTGTGTGTGTGTGTGTGTGTGTGTGCATATGTGCTTGTGCATGCATGTGAGTGCGAGTGTGCGTGTGTGTGTGCATGCATATGTGCTTGTACATGCATGTGTGTGTGTGTGTGCGCGTGTGTGTGTGTGTGTATATGTGCTTGTGCATGCATGTGTGTCTGTGTGTATGTGTGTGCATGTGAGTGTGTGCGTGTGCGTGTGTGTGTGTGTGTGTGTGTGTGTGTGTGTGTACTGTCATTCTAATGAAATATGGTAGCATGCAGCTACAGTCCATTCCCTGTGCATGTAGTTATTATTTAATTTCTCTTTCAAGGATTGCCATGCTAGTTAAGTAAATAGATCATAGTGTCAGTGTTTGCTATGCTAGTTAGGTCAGTGGAGCACAGTGTCAGGGTTTGCCATGTTAGTCGGGTAACTAGATCACAGTGCCAGGTTTTGCCATGCTAGTTAGGTAACTGGGTCACATTGTCAGGGCTTGACATGCTAGTTAGGTAACTGGATCACAGTGTCAGGATTTGCCATTTAAGTTAAGTAACTGGATCACAGTGTCAGGATTTGCCATGTTAGTTAAGTAACTGTATCACATTGTCAGGGCTTGCCATGCTATTTCAGTAACTGGATTGTGGTGTCAAGGTTTGCCAAGCTAGTTAGGTATCGTGATAATAGTTTCAGGATTTGCCATGCTAGCTAGATAACTGGATCTCAATGTTAGGGATGACCATGCAGGTTAGATAACTGTATCATTATTTCAGGCTATGATCAATTGCACTACATAACTACTGTTAATAGGATTACTCCAAAAATTCTGATTGCTTTACCTAATGAGCTCAGGAATGGCAATTACTTTTCAATGAATTCTGCATTTCTGTTATGATGAGTTGTAATGATAAATGCAGACATTTTTGTCCTTTACAATAAATGAGCAGCTCTTAACTGTGAGAGACTTTCTAGTTTAACTTTTCAATGAGCATTAATTTTGATATGCTAGGATACTTTTTTAATTTAGCAATACAACTTTTGCAGATTATTTTCTTAGAACTATTGATTAACATATATTTGCACACTCCATAGGCACTTAATTAATTTGTGTTATATACAGTTTGTTTATTTCAAGAAATGTACATATTGTAGTTTATAAACAGAAAATATAACCTTATGATACTTTTTTTTTAAAGCAATAAATGTCATTCAAATAGAAACAGTAAGTGCTTCACCTAGCTCATGATGTACCAACACAGTAATTTATGGGGTTATTAAACTTTCTGTGCAGTAAAATAGTAAAAACATCAAAATTGTTTTCTCAGGACATTTTAACATGTTAAACATATTTCATATGAATGCTCCTTTTCATCAGCTTCATGTCAATGTAAGTTTTCATTTTCTCCATGACTCATAAAGGATTATGAAATAGATGCATAATAGTGTCCCATAGGATTCCAGGAAACAAAATTTCTTGAATGATTAGATTACTTATATGCAAAGAGCCAAAAGCTTCTGGTCAGAGCCACTGTTTAACCACTGTTTTTCCTTTAATAATCTGCAGTTATCTGCTTGTTTCATTAGTACAGAATGTACCTCCCAAGACAGCTTGACTGAATATTCTTACTTCGAACAAACTTGACAAAACAAATGTTAAAGTTAAAAGTGTTTTTAGTATAACTGCACTGTTACTACTTTTTGGTGCAAACACATCATTGTTAGTGCCTTAGCATGGGTTAAGGCATCAAAAGCATAAACTCAAAATGTTTGGTTCCCAAGCCAAATATCACATCCCTGTCCTGCAGGCAGCTACAGAAAACATTTATATAATGGCTTGCCTTTCCTATGACCTCAGAAAATTATCATAATATGCTGATTGGATTGTTCATCTCAAGCAGTAATAAAACCTCAAACCAAAATTGCAATGAAGTCAGGGGAAACAAAATGCTTATTTTTGATTTAGGTTTTGTTATTCCTTTTCTTCAGCTTTTATTTAAAATTATTCTTGATTGTTTTAAATAATACATATAATTTTTTTTTTTGGGGGGGGTTCATTTTGCCCCTGCTGCCTAAAAATCACCTACTGATCTTTCATCCAGTTGGTCCATTTGTTACTTATCACCTGAGTGGGGAGTAGCCATGAAGGAATGCCTTTCATGCAGCCATACCTCTCAACTTCTTACGACAAGAGTTCTGGAAAAAGCCAAGAATAATGGGGGATGAAGACCCAAAATCAAAGACAACTATTAAGTATTGCTCTTATAAACATAGAAAGTTGATAGAATAACAGGTTTGGCATTGACATGTATTTTCTGAAGGATATGAAACTTGAATTTCTGTTATTACTTAGTGACTTTATTCCTCAGTGAGTTGCCTGAAAACCACACATTTTATGATTCACAGACCAAAAATATAAGGCAAACATCCGGATATTTTATGAAATTCTGGATAGTTAAGAAGTATGCAGGCAGCCTTTGGTGCTAGTTTCAATTTATTTTTGTTTTTGTACTACAACTGTGCATATTTCTGGGTACGGCTAACCATACGCGGGTTTATCATGGTTTGGCCTTGCTGCATGTCCTGCCTTCTATGACATTTTTTCCAGCAAACAACTCTACTGCCTTACATAATACGCTGCATGCAGTCCTTCCCAATCTCTACTAGGAATGATGATTGCTGCACATATGTCCCTGAGCATGTACAACTCCCTCCCTCCCTAAGAAAGCCAAGGGGCTCCATGACTTAACTCCTCTCTCACCCCATCCCACTAAGCAGACCTCAGTCACCTGGGCTGTAGTCAGAGCTGCACTCCTCTATGGCTAAGGCCGTAAGCCTTTAAAAAATTAAGTTAGAAAGGTGATTCAAACTCTGTACCCTTAGAGTAAGTAGAAGCCTTAGCCCTCTGTATTAACCAACAGGATAAAGCAACAAGGTACTTGTTCACATTGAAGAAGTATGACATGTTATCTGTTGATATTCACTTAGTGCAATGATACATGATTTACAGTGGACTGACAGGGCACATAGACAGCAGCAGGAGCTGTCGTAAAATCAGGGACAGTTGAAAGAGATGGGGTGTGTACATGAGGGAGAAGGCTTCTGAATAAAGCTGGGAGAAACACTATATGACACCAAGGAGTATGTGTAAACTTCTACATGAAACAGGTTTAACATCACAATATACTTTACAAACAGTAGCAAGACTGAAACTCTAATGTCTTGCATTTTTGATTGACTGCAATCATTCATAAATTTGTGCTTAGATGTTATGCTTATAAACAATTATTAGATACACCTGGAAAACAAAAACTTTTCCCTTCCCGTTTGTTTTATGGTTAATTTTAACTGCCTTTATTTAGTTTTGATGGGATTTGTGCTAAGACATTAGATTTCGTTTCTTAGTTTAATGTATAAATTATTTTGGTTGAGTTGAGCATTGCAAATGTGGTGTAGAGCAATGTTTCTCAAACAATTTGTGGCAAAGAACCAGTTATTTTTATTTCCAATCCTTTGAGGACCAGTACTTCCATAAAGCACCTGCAATAAACAGAGTGTGTTACTTAGAAATACAACAAAGTACTCACACCATTTGGATGAAATCTTTCTTTGTGTCCACACCTGTCTTAAGATGAACAGTAATAATGGCCATGGCTACAGTGAAATAACAGAATTAAGCTGAGAGTCATGTGATCATTAAGCCCCAGAAGTCACAGGGTTCTAGATGCTCTGAGGAACATTTTACAGCTTTTTTAACCTTTTGATCACAAATCTTTGAGGATCACAGCAAGACATGAGGTAAGATCAAAGACATTTAAGAGCAATGCTCCTTACACACACACACACACACACACACACACACACACACACACACACACACACACACACACACACACACACACATTAAATATTGTTTCTATATACATAGAAAGTTGGTATAATAACAGGTCTTGTATTTACAAGCAATTTCTGACTGATAAAAAGTCTGAAACTCATATGCCTGTCATTATTTAATACCTACAATCCACAATAATCTGCCAGAAAACCACAGATCATATTGGGAAAAAACAAAACATGATGCAAGATCAGGGACGTTTGAGAACAATTATCCCTGCACAAACACATCACAACAATTATAGCCACTTGTAAGACTGTATGTGCCTCAGATATCTACTTACAATAAAATACATGCACGCCACTGTCAGAACCATGCATGAAGGGTATTGAGCCTGAAACTGAAATGTCTCTTGTTATTTACTGACTGCAGTCCATAATGATGGGCCTGAAAAAATAAAAAAAGAAAAGCTCTACAAAATAAAATATTACAGACATAGTTACAGATGAAGAATCCTAGCAATTAAAATATTACAGACATAGTTACAGATGAAGAACATAGTACATTCAGTAGATAATTAGCATCTGTTCTATCCACAAAGTCATAGCAGATATTAACAGTTGTTACATTAAGAATTTACTGCCATATTATAAGTAGATAGGCATGGAAGTATCAGAGCTTCCTGTAATCAAAGGTAGTTTGTGGGGTGGAAGAGAGGTAGAGGGTAGATGGAGTGGGAGAAGTTAGAGGGGAGAGTTACAAGGGCATAGCCATCATGTTTTTAGGTGCGCTTTAAGTAAAGCTTTGAAGTGGGTGCATGATGGTAGAGAGGTTATTGTGGGGGGGGGTTCCATAATTTGGCTATAGCGCTGGAGAATAGTGCTTCTCCAGCAGTGTTATTGGCTCTAGTAACCTGTAATTGATTTTTGTTGCTGGATCATAGTGGTCTGGTGGTGAGATAGGGTTGGAGTAGATACTGGAGGGATGGGACTTTTAGAGGATGGTTAACCAGCTTGTGGGCGAGTGCGAGTTGATACCATTGAAGGAGGTGAGGGAGTTGTAGCCAGCCTAGTTCAGTAAGTGAGAAACAGTGGTGACTGTGGTAGGATGCCCCACTGGCGAATTTGGCGATTTTGTTGCAGCAGGTCTTGAGTTTATTTAGATTGCATTGCCTTAGGTTTGTATATATTGGAGAGGTATAAAGTAGGGTGGAGATAAGGTGCGAATTTGCAACTGAAATCCTAGCTGCTTTGGTGAGGAGTTGCTTATTTCTGTATAAGGCTCCTAGTTTTTGGTGGACTTTGTTTATGGTCATGGATATGTGAATGTCAAATTTGAGATTGTTGTCTATTTCAACTCCTAGCAATTTGGTGTGATCTGTTGGGTGGGTAGTGATGTTGTCTTTTGCTGTGATGCACTTTTCAAGAATTTTTGATAGGAGAGATAGAATAGCAATAGGCCTGAAGTTTGAGGGGTCAGTGTAGTTCCCTCCTTTGTGTAGGGGTATAACATAGGATTTATTCCAGATGTCAGGGACAAGATTTTCCTGAATTGACTGATTGATAGGTATGGAGACTGAATATGTTTTTTGAAAGTTTACAAAAATATAATGTGAGTTTCTGTGCATTATGCAAGCAATAATGCCCAACATGATGTGTGTTATTGTAGAAATAATGCCCACCCAAGGGTGTTCTGAGGTCCGATGTCGCAGGCCACCTAGTGCTCAACCTTAATGTCTCCCATCACTCTCTAAACCTAATATCCTCTTCTCCTCTCTAACCCAAAAGTCTCGATCATTCCCTAAAGCTAAAGTCCCCTTCTCCCTCCCAGTCTGGATTGCTACCTAAACATAAAATCCCTTCCCTCTCCTGTCCTGTCCACAATAACTCCCTAAGCCTAAAATACCCATTCCTTCAACCTAACCCTAAAGTCCCCATTTCTCCCTAAATCTAAAATCCCCTTTCCCCCTCACTAAACCTAAACTCCCCTTCCCTCTCCCATCCCAAATCATTTCCTAAACCTAAAATTCACACCCCCTTCCCTAACCCTAAAGTTTGCACTACACACCCCCTCCTTGCTCACCTTCCACGCGTATCTGTTTCGCAGTGATCCTTTGCTTCTGTCCTTCTGCTAGGATGCAAGCAGATGGTGTAGCAGCTGCATTGCTGAACTCAGTTTTCAGTTCTAGCACAAGCAGCTGGTCAGTTGAGGCTGCAGCCCTCTCAGTACCTGCCTCTGAGTTACTGGAGTTGGAGCACCTTGTGCTTGAGTGGCTGTAGGGGTTCCTTTGGGCACAGAGCACATCATTGCAAATCATATCTGATAGGGGCAGAATCATTTTCTTATTCTGAATAGAACCAGCAAATGAATATTTGCTTTCTTGGGTAGTTGCATTTGGCTATCTGCATTTCATCATGTGTGTGTACAAGAGGCTTGTGTGAATATCTTGTTTTATAAATCAGCTGGCTCCTTCTGCATAGCACCGCACCTCACATCTTCATTCACCAAGCTTGTGGATATGGAAGCAGGCATTAAAAAACATGGTTGCATGAATCTTTTCACAAAAAATGCTCATGAGATAACTAAGGTAACTACATGTTTATGATGTAATTTTTGTTAATCAAATATTCCATGTTATCTCACTTCATGTATTTTTATTTTACAAGCAAAATAAATGCAGTTATAAATACTGTCTGTGATGGTAACCATACTTCCTTCAGAGATAAACATAAGTGCATTTCTTGATTTAGCTTTAACAATCTACCCTTCTAAGCATTTTTGCAGGAGCCTGTATCATCTCTGAATTCAGATCCTAAAGTACAAATGAATGTGTTGCCTTCTCCCAGACCCAGGTTTTGATACTGAACTACCAGCTGCAGCAGACACAAACCTAGTATTACCGCTTCGTTATGCATTTCACTGTACTTTTGACCGGGCAAGAGGACTGTAATTTTTCTTCCTTAACAGAGGATTGTGTTGTGAACCACTTCAATGCATTTTGCGTTTGGTTTTCATTTTGTAAAACATCTGTGATCTCAGTGTGAGAGTGAGTGCATAGTGCCTGACATTGCTCTCGTCACAACACAGAAAGCATTTTGAGGGGATGAGTGGAAAATTCTAGTGTGCATCTTAGTTAATAAATGATTTTACCTTTATCTTTTATTTTATTTATTTATTTGACATTTGTTTACCAGGATGGTCCATCTGGGTCAAAAAGAACCTGTTTTCAGCAGAGGCCTGGGCAGAAAGGTTCCAAACTACATACTTTAATATACAAGCAATATAACAGTGAATACAGCAATATAGAAGAGAAATTATTACAGACACGTGATGGGACAGACAAATCAGTATGTTAACATTGGTGAAGGAAATGCAATGTATGCACATATAATACATATTATACAACATGGCCTTAGGATATCTGTACAATCCCTATGATTTTCTATGATATAGTCAGTAGTTTAAATTGTTGTTAATTTTTAATGCAAAATTGAAATGTTTACCACTTTGTTGTGATACAGAGAAAGCATAGTTAGAATGGAGGGTGGATTATTAGATGTGAAGAATATTAGGAGACCGTTAGCAAATCTTAAGTAGTGTTAGTTGGATTAAAAGAATAGTAGGAGAGAAAGCTGGAAGGCAGAGCATATAGAAAGGGGAGGGAGAATGAATTAAATGATTATAATGCAAAATGGTAAGAGTTCATTGTCTAATACATATGCAGCCTGGAGTCACCATTATTTTATCATATACAGTGTGGCTGAAAATGTTATATATTTTAACTCTTTTCCAGCTACAGACTGAACAGCTACTACTGTATCTGCACAACATCAGAACAAGTTCTGTGTTTTAGCATAATCCAAATAATTCAGATTGCAAACTGCTTTGTTTTCATGTGTGCAAAGGTGGGTGGGGAGTGTGGCATGTGAAATGTAATAAAATAGCTGAGGATCATAAGGTCTGTTTTATTACGTGAAACTGTGCTGCTCTCTAAGGGTGCATATTTTACTTGAAGTGAAAGCTCAGGGAAAGCAATCATATTAATATAATTTCCCACATGTTAAAGACAAGGAAGAACTTTATTTCAGCCCTACAACAAAATTCAGAAGGTCTGAGTTATGGTTTTCAGTGACCCAAAATATCATTTGATGTGGGCTTTGGTATTCCTTCTCATGGGTATCAGTCTTGTTGTATTAAAACAGTTCTAATCTGATGCCAAAAAAGGATCAAATTGCCCTAACACCTGGGCTCCTGCTTTGAGTTCCCTTTGATGCTATGGCTAGTGTCCTTATGCTGATCGGAGAAGCTGAAATATGAACCATGAAATGGAACAGTTCTCAGGAATCTAAATGATTCCTGTCAAAAACAAGATAATGATAAGGCCCTCTAGAGTATGCCAATTTATTCAGTAGGCATGTAATGTAAGAACTTTGAACACATTGGGGAAATTGTTGGCTACTTTTCTGACAGGATCTGATACAGGAATAAAACAGAGATCACACATTCCAATACAGACAAGGAGATAGGAGCAAGCAAGCCAATGCTGCATATACATAGTGGTGTCAGCCGAATAGTTTCACTGGAAGCTAAGAAGTCAGTTATTTTGCCTGAGGCAACACCAGTCTTATTCTGGTTCTGAATCCATTAGCACTTTAAGCCTACATTTGTAGTTAAATCTTTATATTATTTTCTACTGCTATTACTACCACTCCTACTACTACTACTACTGCTATTACCGTTACTGCTGCTGCTACTACTACTGCTAGTGCTACTGTCAATACTAGTATTACTGCTACTGTTACTACTACTGCTGCTGTTATACTATTACTACCACTCCTACTACTACTACTGCTATTACCGTTACTGCTGTTGCTACTACTACTGCTAGTGCTACTGTCACTACTAGTATTACTGCTACTGTTACTACTACTGCTGCTGTTATACTATTACTACCACTCCTACTATTACTACTGCTATTACCGTTACTGCTACTGCTACTACTACTGCTAGTGCTACTGTCACTACTAGTATTACTGCTACTGTTACTACTACTGCTGCTGTTATACTATTACTACCACTCCAACTACTACTACTGCTATTATGGTTACTGCTGCTGCTACTACTACTGCTAGTGCTACTGTCACTACTAGTATTATTGCTACTGTTACTACTACTGCTGCTGTTATACTATTACTACCACTCCTACTACTATTACTGCTATTTCTGTTACTGCTGCTGCTACTACTACTGCTAGTGCTACTGTCACTACTAGTATTACTGCTACTGTTACTACTACTGCTGCTGTTATACTATTACTACCACTCCTACTACTACTACTGCTATTACCGTTACTGCTGCTGCTACTACTACTGCTAGTGCTACTGTCACTACTAGTATTACTGCTACTGTTACTACTACTGCTGCTGTTATACTATTACTACCACTCCTACTACTACTACTGCTATTACTGTTACTGCTGCTGCTACTACTGCTAGTGCTACTGTCACTACTAGTATTACTGCTACTGTTACTACTACTGCTGCTGTTATACTATTACTACCACTCCTACTACTCCTACTGCTATTACCGTTACTGCTGCTGCTACTACTACTGCTAGTTCTACTGTCACTACTAGTATTACTGCTACTGTTACTACTACTGCTGCTGTTATACTATTACTACCCCTACTACTACTGCTATTACCGTTACTGCTGCTGCTACTACTACTGCTAGTGCTACTGTCGCTACTAGTATTACTGCTACTGTTACTAATACTGCTGCTGTTATACTACTACTACCACTCCTACTACTACTACTGCTATTACCATTACTGCTGCTGCTACTACTACTGCTAGTGCTACTGTCACTACTAGTATTACTGCTACTGTTACTACTACTGCTGCTGTTATACTATTACTACCACTCCTACTACTACTGCTGCTGTACCATTACTGCTGCTACGACTACTGCTAGTGCTACTGTCACTACTAGTATTACTGCTACTGTTACTACTACTGCTGCTGTTATACTATTACTACCACTCCTACTACTACTACTGCTATTGCCGTTACTGCTGCTGCTACTACTACTGCTAGTGCTACTGTCACTACTAGTATTACTGCTACTGTTACTACTACTGCTGCTGTTATACTACTACTACCACTCCTACTACTACTACTGCTATTACCGTTACTGCTGCTGCTACTACTACTGCTAGTGCTACTGTCACTACTAGTATTACTGCTACTGTTACTACTACTGCTGCTGTTATACTATTACTACCACTCCTACTACTACTACTACTATTATTACTACGACCACTGCACCCACCTTCAAAAGAATCAGATTCATTTTTGCCCTAAACTCTAGGACAAGTGTAGACTGTATTACCTGAAATATTAGTGGACCTTTGCTGTGTGGGCCATGTTTCTGCTCCATGCCACATTGCCATGTGTATGATGCCATACAGGATGATGCCAGTGTAACCTAGTTTTGAAAACCAGGCAATGTTGTGTGGTGTGCCTTTTCTTTATTTTTCAAAGTATAAACTGATAGAAAACAGTTCCTTGCCAAACAGTAGATGAAACTGTGACATTTCCCACATTTGTTATGTTGTAGTCTCTTCTTTTTTGGAACACGACTGCCGGGCCTAGTTTTTTTTTTCTTTTTTTTAATTTTGTATTTTATAGCTTGCCTTGAATCCATCATATTACTATCCATCTCTGGTGTTGGTTAAACTCTGTCTGTATGATGCTGCCTACGTCTCTGTCTTCTTGTAGCCAAAGCCAGTAACCATGTCCATTCTTCCTCACAACATTATACACATCGTGTAGTAACAAATGGGCCGACATTCTGACATTCTGATGTCACAGATACCACTTCATTCCTTTCAGTTCCCAACATCTGGCAAGATATTGATAATACATGGTTGCTGACATTTACTTCCTCCCTTTCCCCACACATCTGGGCATGTATGAAATGGTCGCATAGGTGGTAGGATGGAAGTATCATGCCAGTCAATCCCATTCCAGCCCCTCATACCCTCCTGTGGTAGTTGACTATTGATTGTTAATGCTTCTCTGCCAGACAGTGTTTTTACTGTGGAGATTTTCAATATTCTGTCAATAGTACTATAGCAGACATGCAGAATGTATACCCCTTAGTCTGTGTTCTATCTACAGGCTTTGGTAAACTCCCGGGTGCTTGTGGTGAGATTCCCAATGCTATTGGTATCCATTCAACTCTTATTATCATTGTTTGGCAATCTGACTGCTGTAGCAACCCATCCTGGGAATAAACTGTTGCTTAATACCTCTATTGCTGGGAGCATGCTGTCCTACATAGTGCAGCAGCTCTTGTGTACCACTAAGCTCCACAGAGGCTCAGCTCTTCATAGTTGACTAGGTTTGGGATCCATCATGGACAGATAACATGTGTCATTTACAATAAATGTTATGGCACTGTATTTTCTAGATTCAGTAGTCCCAGCACTTTTCCTAAGAGCTATTATACATAGTCCCACAAACAGTGTATACTGTTTCCTTCATCTTAATTCTATTTCTTTTGAAGTTTGTGTCTGAATGTTATAATGGGTAGCATAGATATTGTGTAGGTAGACCTCTGGAATCCTTCCCTATTATTGGAAATCCAGTCCTATGCCTTTACTTCATGACACAGACACAAAACATACTGGAGTAGTATGCTGTTAGAAGAGCTTCACTAACATAGGTCCATAGGTCCATAGATTATACTAAGCTAACTGTCCTTGTGGGCCATTTCAAGCCTAGCCAATTATTCCAAGTAAGAATCAAACCTTGCACCTTGTGTCTGTAAGGTAAACACCTTAACCATTATATCAACCTCCCACCTGGTTCAAGGCTCCAGAGAGCACCCCTGCATTACCAGGCTATAATTCATACCACACCATTCGGCCACCTAACCTGGAACGAAACACTAAAGGTGGAGGCATGTCTATATTCATTAAGGATATCCACACCTCCAGGATAGTTGCTCAGCATAATGCATCCAAGATTATCCAAATGCTACTAACTTTGGGCAAGACCGCAATCCAAATTATAGCTTGCTACAGATCCCCCACCATGCCCCAAGATTCCCACTCCTCACGTCTTGATACACTGGAAAATATTAGGGTACAACCCAACACCCTAATAATGGTCAATTTCAACTCCCCCACCATTAAATGGGAAAACTACTCATGTACCAACTCTTTTGCTCAATGTTTTCTGGATCAACTTACCCTCACCCCCACCAGGGGCAGCAATATCTTAGACCTAGTCATTACCAACATGGGCGACCAGTGTTTCACACCAGAGGTCAATTCCTCGTTGGCCAGATCCGACCACAAGCTAATCAGCCTAGACATCCACATCCCACCCCCACCCCACCCCCCATTAGGGAAACTACCGTAAAAAATTTCTCCAAAGCCAACTTCACGCTTCTTAAGACAGAAGTGGCAAACTTCACGACACCCATGCAGACGGATAATAGAGGTACAACTGCTGAATCCTACACAAATGCCCTCATTACTACAGTTGCATACTTTTGCAAAACACACACCACACATTATCCCTCTTTAATAACATTTGTAGATATATACTGCAAGCCAAGCACATTTCAGAGAATACCACTGTAGTGTATATAAAAAGAATGGGAAGAAGGATTTTATTCTGATTAATATGGTCCTGAAACTACTATATGAGAATGTCACTGAGTCACAGAAAAGATATTACAGTTAAGAGTGTATGGTGTGTGTGTGTGTGTGTGTGTGTGTGTGTGTGTGTGTGTGTGTGTGTGTGTGTGTGTGTGTGTGTGTGTATATATATATATATATATATATATATATATATATATATATATAATATATATATATATATATATATAGTGCATATATATATATATATATATATATATGTATGTATCTATACACATTCACACACACACACACGCACACACACACACACACACACACACACACACACACACACACACACACACACACACACACACACACACACACACACACATACACACACACACACATATATATATATATAATATATATAGGTTTACAATCAAAAGGGTGATCAGACTTCGCTTGAATTCTGTATGTCCAATTGCCCAATTCAACAATATGAAATAACAAAAAAAAGATGTTGAAATGCACAATAGCGAATGCTAGTGTGCATTCGCTATTGTGCATTTCAACATTTTGAATGTAGATCCCGCTATAGTGGGGATCAGAAATGTACCCTTCTCCTAACTGTAGTGCGGTCTTGGAGTTTGTATATATAAGTAGCAGGGGGAGCGGGGGGTGCAACCCCCCCACATGGGGGGTGCAGGGGTGCTTGCCCCCCTGCAAAAGCATTTTGTTATTGTTGACTGGAAGTGTAGTATTTTCGGTAAAGTCAACATTTCTGAGATGTCAACTTTACCAAAATACTGCATTCTATATTTAATTTGTTCATTCTTGTGATTTCCAATATTTTGATTTGAAAATCTGAACACTCGCCCACATACCTCTCAACCATACCAAATCTGTTGATTTTTATCGGTTTTGAGGTCCAAGTAATGGGGTGCCATGATTCCCAATTGGCACCCGTTAATTTCTGAATTTCCCAACCTAATTTTTTAAAAATTTTTTTGTCTCTTTTTTTGGAATGATATCATTACGCGGAGGTGTGCGTGATAACATCAGCTTCGTGAGCAGCCTGCCAGCCTGTCAAATTCAAATTTCAGCTGACGGCTACTCTGGGGCTGAAAGGTGAGTAAAGAAAGTATAATTTGTTTACATTCACTTTACTTAGCACATGCTGCACTGCTGGACTCAGTCGCTCGTCATTCACTCACGTGATGTCTCGCATACTGCAGCCTAAAGGCAACTTACCTGCTGCAACAGTTAAATTAGGGTCAGGGATTAAGAATACAAAGAGAGATCTAGAAGAACTTCTTTTCAAGTTATTAGAAGCCTGAGTTGTGCACTGAGTGAGTAATCCTTGTATTGATAGATATTATATAGCACAGCACAACAAGAGCAGACAGAGACAGTGTGCTTTGTGTTTTTTTTTGCTTAATTCATCATTTAGTTTAGTAGCTTAGTTTAAATTAAAGTCAGGAGGTAGGACTCACAAGTGTAACTTGGTAACACCTTGGAGTTGTCCCCTGGCACTGGCAGCAGAGAGAGCAACAACAGAACAAGACAGACAACAAGTACTTTAATGGACTCTGAGCTGTACTGTGGTGAATCCTCGGTCCAAAGAAGGTCACTGGCCCTGGGTAAGACTCAGTCATGAAAAAATGTATTTCTTCAGCTGCTGCTTCTTCCCCCAGCTCCTCCAGCAGGTAAATTAAAATAAAATACCACATAATTTTATTTATAAAGCTGAGTGAATTTTGCTATTTTCACTGAAAGCCTGAAAGATAAGAAAAATATTTTTGAGTCCTGACTAGTAGACTTGTTTGTCTCGTACTAGTAGTATACAGTATTTTAATATATGAAACTAAATGATCATTTTTTGTTATTTGTTATTTATTTTGTTTTTGTATTGGGAAACTTTCAAAGATCATTGCATAAAAACTGTAGTCTAATCACCACAGAACTAGTCTACTTAGCGTCACTTTCATGTACATCTTGGAAAGCCTAATCCTTCCTGAGCATATGCTTTTTTTTAGTGATAGATATTTTTATTCTGAGCTCACAGTCATACTATTAGACATTCAAGAAATGTGTGATAATAGTTTGAGAATTAGCAGAGATGGATTTATTTAAATAGTCATAGGTTCATAGGTTCATAGGTAGGTACAAGGCTATCGACCCAAGGACATATGTAAGCCTAGCCAACAAGGTTCCCTGACTTATGCCACCCAAGAAAGTTATTTTCCTGTGGCACTGTCAAGCAGAGACACAGAAGTGATCCCTGGGGTGTATTTCCTATTTCCCATCCACTCATCAAGATTTTTCATGAAGAGTGCTAATGAAGAACTTTGCTTGACATAGATGGGTAGCCTGTTCCAGAGTATGGGAAGTCTCTGGGACAGGAATCTATCCCTCCAGCATGTCCTGTTTATTGTGGTGACAAGGTTTAGGTCCCTAGAGTGTGTAGCTTGGAGGGATTGGGATTTCTTTAGGTGTAGCATGTCCAACAGCTCTGGGTTTGACATAGCTTTATATGTTAGGCAGAGATCACCTTGGAGAAGGCGATATGCTATGGAGTAAAGCTGGAGTTTTTTTTAGATGGTCAGTGTAGGGCATCTGTTTGAGGCCAGTAATCCCCTTTGTGAGGCACTTCTGTGGCCTTTCCAGCTGCTGCAGATGTCTTCTGAGGTGCATTCCAAAAGGGACATTGTACTCTATAATGGGTCTAATGAGTGTCGAATAGAGGGGAACAATGACCTATTTTTTTCCTGGATGAGAACCCTTTTATGATGAGGTGTGCAATGTAGACGGACTTCCTGACTACTGAGGTGATTTGACTATCAAAGGACAGACTACTGTCCTCCTGGGTCCCAAGGTCTCTTATCACACATTCAATGTTAAGTAGACTACTGTCTATGTAGTAGTTCATGGGTACAGAGTTTTTACCAAAGGGGATTACAATGCACATTTTGGCATTGAGCTTCAGGCCATGGCGCTGACACCAGGCATCTGTCTCAGCGAGGCCGTTCTGTAGGATTTCAACATTATTTGGGGACTCGATTATGACTCCTAGTTTGCAGTTATCTGCGAACTTCATTAGCCAGAGGCCTTCTGTGTTAGCCTGTACTTCAGAGAAGTAGATGCCAAACAGGAGAGGTCCCAGAACTGAACCCTGTGGTACTCCACTTGTCACTGGTTTGAGGTCAGATTTGGAGTGTGCAACTTTTACAGTGTGAGTTCTGTCAGTGAGCCAGTCGGTAACCCATCTTGTGATGTAGGGATTTATACCTAGTTTAGTGTGTTTAGCTATAATTCCAGAATGGGGGATGGGTTGAAAGCCTTGGTGAGATCAAGATAGGCTGTGTGAACCACCTTACCCTCATCTACGGCTTTGGTGACTGCCTCAAAGAAGTCGATCAGTTTCAGGAGGCATGATATGCCTTTCAAAAACCCAAACTGGGTGGGATCCAGAGTTTGGAGGTTACCAATGTCTTTGCTTATGAGTTCCATAATGATACGTTCCATGGCATTGCAGACCAGGCTCATCAGGCTAATAGGGCGATAGTACCCAGGACCAGTGGTGGCTCCCCCTTTGTGGAGTGGGATAACTGTTGCTGTACACCATTCAGTGGGCACAAAGCCTGATGTGAGGCTATGACTTGAACATGGTGCTTAGGTGGGGAGCCAGTTTGTTCTGAAGTTCGTGTAAAATGCAGCCTGGGATGTTCTCTGGTCCCATGGATGCTGTGTTTTTGGCTTTAGAGAGTGCAGCTTTTACCTGCGTAGTTGTGATTACAGGGACTCTGCATTCTTCCTGTATAGATATGGGCCCTTTGGGGGGGGGGGGTAAAGTTAGCACTGAACCTATCTGCCAGGATGCTGGCAATATCAGTTGGTTCTATAATTTTTGTGCCGTTGTGCTGTAACTCATAGCAGATCTGGGTGTTGCCATTGAGATTCTTGACATAGCTATAGAATGCTTTGTGGTTGTCCTTAGAATCAGTGGCAATTTTGTTTCCATAGCTAGCATTGGAGGATCTTATAAGGGATCTCAGCTTTTTACTGAGACTGACCAGGGAGCTCCTCCACTCATGGGATTTTACTCCCTTTTGCAACAATTTCTTCCTTCTGTTGTACAGTTTGCTTATGACAGGGGACCACCAGATTGGCTTCTTTTTTGGAGGATAGCATCTTGGTTCTGTTTGGGATAGCATGATCCATGCACTCGTGTAAGTGCTTATAGCGTGCATTTGTGTAGGATTCAGCAGTCATAACTGTATTGTCCATCTGCATGGGTGTCATGATGTTCACTACTTCTGTCTTAAGAAGCATGAAGTTGGCTTTGGAGAAATTTTTTACCATGGTTTCCCTAATGGGGGGTGGGAGCGGGATGTGGATATCAAGGGTGATTAGCTTATGGTTGGATCAGACCAACGAGGAGTTGACTTCAGGTGTGGAACACCGGTCACTAGTGTTGGTAATGACTAGGTCTAGGATATTGTTGCCCCTGGTGGGGGTGTGGATAAGTTGATCCAGGGTACTGGAGTTTATGAATTCCAGGAAGCGTTGTGTGAAGGAGTTGGTACATGAGTAGTTTTCCCAGTTAATGGTAGGGTAGTTGAAATCACCCATTATTAGGGTGTTTGGTTGAACCCTAATATTTTCCAGTACATCAAGAAAAGAGGAGTGGGAATCCTGGGGCATGGTGGGGGGATCTGTAGCAAGCTACAATTTGGATTGCAGTTTTGCCCAGAGTTAGTTGCACTTGGATAACCTCAGATGCATTATGGTGTTCTGGTCCAGGTTATATGGCCAAAAGGTGTGGTATGAGTTATAGCCTGGTAGTGCAGGGGTGCTCTCTGGAGCCTCGAACCAGTTCTCAGTCACTGCACAGATATCGATTTTCTCCATTTTAAGGAGTGCCTCGAGTGAGTGCATTTTGAGATTTAGACTTCTAGCACTGAGTAGCATTACCCTCAGTTTTTGCTTGCCTGCTCCTGTTACAGTGGTGAATTTGTCATTTGAACCTTGCCTAAAAAAGGCACTATAGTGGCAGTAAGAGCCTTAGCCAGCATCCGGAATCCCAGGGTTGACAGGTGCAGGCCATCTCTGGCAAAGCATCGTGGTCTGTCAACCATGTCATCCCAAGCAGACAGATAGAATAGTCTGCAGGGCATAAAGTAGTATAAAGTTAGTTTAACAATAGAAGGCCATTGGAAGGATCATGTTTATTCAAATCATAAAGCAGCGAGTTCTTAAGTGAAGAAATTAGGTTTGCTATCTTATTTGAGTTGCATATTTAAAATGTGAAATGTAGAGGTAATTGAATGCTTACGTGGTATATAATGGCTCTTTTTATCAGCAATGCATTTATAAGAATCCCAAATTATTGTAAACTGAGATAGAAAGCAGCAAGCAGAATCATTAGTGGATTTCAAATTAATTCAACTGTATAATTTGCAAAAAGGCTGATTTTGCTGTTCAAGAAAAAAAAAAGGAATCTGAAATTCATTTATTTAGGAAAATGTACAGATGTTCTAAGCCAAGGATTCAGTGGGTATGCAAATTAAAAGTGTAATAGAGGATTATTTTGTCTGGTACCTCTATATGGAAGGTTACTGGTGGATTGTAGACGTTTGAGTAGACTTTTTATGATGGAAATATTCTGAATTGGGCAGTTTTGTCATTACTGGTGCATGCATTTTGTTTTGTTTCCCAGAATGTCCATATTTTTGCCTCATATATTTGGTCTTGTGCTCATAAAACTTGTTGTTTTCTGGTAAATCAGTGATGAGGACTGAATTTACTAAATAATGATAGACATTTAAGTTTCAGAGTTCATATCCTTCAGAAAATGCATACTAAATCAAAATATTTTATTCTATTAACTTTATAAGTTTATACAGCCAATATTTAAAATGTGCCCCTACTGGAACAAAATGGACAAATGTGTCAGACTGTTGGATAGGCCCTACAAGTGTCTTTGTAATGGTGATGTGCTGACCCGCTTACTATTCCAGCATAGCATTCATTGTTGCACGTATGTGATGATGCAGAATGTTAGATGTTACTGTACCTGTGTATAATGAACAAATCAAACACTGAAATAATAATTAACTTGAAAGTTTTTCTTGCAGAAATACACTATGTAAAACTAAGAAAAAGTGTGCAGCAGTGGCACTTATTCATTTGTGTTTCTTAAGTGGGTGGGTGGGCTGATCCAAACCAAGGACTTTTTGCAGCAATGACTCTGTGAACTCTCTTAAAAAGAGAGAAAGGAAGAGAGAGCATTAAAGGGATTGATTACTTTCCATGCAGTTCATAGGATTTATTTAGATGAGTGTGTATAAGGGTGTATGTACTGTATATAGCTTTACTGAAGAGTGCTTTCCTCAATGAGGAAGTTGGTACATGTACATCTCAGAACTGAAATATAATTAGCAGGGGGTGTGGGGTGCAGAAGGGGTCTTGACCCCCTACAAAACAATTGTTTTATTTATTTTTCAATCCTTTGTGGATCGATATTTTTTAAAGCCTGTTTGTTCTCATTGATGATTTTGAGATAGGCGATTTGAGCTATTGCTCAGTCTCTATGCTTCTGTACTTACATATAGTAATTGATCATATTTTGCTTGTCTGTTCTTCAGTTTGCATTTAAAAGTTGGTATCCCACAATTCTATTGGAGTGGGTGGGGCTACCTAATTATGTATGCAAATTTTATGTTAATCAGCATACATATTTGTACCTGTTTTCATGGGCCTTTGGCCAGCTTTTTGATGTTTCCGGGTTGAGAGGTGTGACAATATGATAGTAAACCTATATATATATATATATATATATATATATATATATATATATGTGTGTGTGTGTGTGTGTGTGTGTGGGGGTTGTGTGTGAGCACACTTGTATGTGTGTGTGTGTGTGTGTGTGTGTGTGTGTGTGTGTGTGTGTGTATGTGTGTGCGCGTGTGTGTGTGTGTTTGCCTGCATGTCTGTCTATATATACATGTGTATGTATGTGTGTGTGTGTGTGTACTGAGAGTTTGAGAATCTGATGTGTAATAAATGAAATTTCATGGATAATATGTATAGGCAGCAAGTTTTGTGTTGCGTGCCAAAGCCACAATTCACAGACAGTTTTAAACTTGTGGTACAAGGTATTTCATCTGCTAGGCAAACCGTCCACCCACAATCCCACATATTTAGTTTACCTGTTTTTTTTTTTTTTTTTTTTTTGTTTTTTATGTCAGATTATTATTTCTAGTTTCAACAGTGTACAGTAATAGCATATAGTCCTCAATGAATATGGATTTACTTAAGTTCTTTAAATTCTTCATAAAAAAAGGTTTCTTCATGGGTAATTTTTATGGTTTTGAAGTGATTTCCTTTCTTTCTCTTTTATTTCTTGCTTTCTTTCTTTCTTTGCAGTATTTTATGCAATTTCATGGCATTTTTTTAATTATGAATTAGGGTAAATTTAATAACATTTAGATTTATTACATGGCCACGTTTTATTTCTTTTAATGTCTTTTTGGTGTAATTTCTCAGGTTTAGGTCTGGTCTATTTGTAATGCTGATTTCTGACTGGTTGAATAACTTTTCCTTCGATTCAGAAAATTTAGCACAAAACATTTCCACAATGAGTGGGCACATGAAGAGTTTGTGTGATTCAGAGACACACATACAAGTGGTGCATGCCAAGCAGCAAAGCTGGCTGTGGAATATGCAAATGGTCATATGACCAAATGGTAATGAGCAATATTAGTACAATGAGTAGTACCATATATGCAAATGAGACAAGTCAGGCGGCATAGTGATTCAGAAACATAAAGTGGGTGATGCAGGCATCTAATACCAGTGTTAATGAGCACAGCTAAATTGCAGTGTTCACGACAGCGAGCCATGGAAATGTGTATAGCTACAATAAGTTTTTACTGCCACAAAGAGCCCCAGTGATGCACATTGCTGCCCTCTTAGGTGTAGTATCACACAGTTGCACTTAACATTTTATGGACTCCACAACATCAACATTGTATATTGTGAGGATAGGAACATTATGCAACATAAAGCAAACATGAGCTGGTCTTATCTGAGGCCCCATGGGAATCATGAAGTACCTATCCCAGTCGATATCAAGATATTTGTGTCTTTATGTGTACTATCTGCTGTGCCTTTCAGGAACCAAGTGAGGGCATAGTGGGGCTTCCTTAGGCATCTGCTTTGAGAATATCACATCAGCTTCTCAATGCCATACTGTTGCATATTGGTGGAGCATATCCAGGTCCCATGTACCACAGGATAGGCAGGCAACATTATTCAGGACTTCTGTGATACATCCAATTTCCTGAGGTACTGGGGGCCATAGACTGCACACACATTGAAATAATGGCCTCTCCTAGGGAACTGTGAAGGAGGAACATGAAATACAAAGAGTATAATTCCATTAACTGCTAAGTGGTCTCTAATGCAGAAGGAATTATCTACAATGACTCTGCAGGCCACCCAGGTAGTTACCATGACTCCCACTTATGGCACACCTGTGACCTGCACAAATTGTCTTTGAAAGGTGACTTCTCCCAGGATCATATTATTGGTGATGCCGGATATGTCCTTGAAACCTGGCTGATGCCACCCATCAGAAATCCACATACTGAAGCAGACCAGGGGTACAATTCCATGCTATCACAAACAAAGGTTATTGTGGCATGTGTGTTTGGGATGCTGAAGGCAGGCTTTTGCTGTCTGGATGATCCAGTGGTGTCCTGTAATCTGACCCTGGCATGTGTCTAAAATTATTTTTACTATGTATAATGCTACACAGTATCAAACCTAAGATGGAATTATAGGAAGGGGGTCAATTGTAGGAGAAGCAATCCCCAGCGCACCTCGCAATGAAGGCCGAGCAGTATGAGGAGCTTGTGGAGAAACCAGCAGCAAGGGATGAACATGTTAGATGAAGGTGGGTGCAGTATGCTGTGGCACTGGCAATTAGTCAGCAACTTGCACATAGCTCTGGCCTATAGTAAAGCAGATACAATACAGTAACAATGATCCATACACACTCAATATCAGATTATGCTTACCTGTGCATAGATGACTGCACTGTTCATCAGACATCAGTAACTCAAGTAACAATGTACAAAGAGTAGGGCATAGTTATCATTTGCACACATGGAGAAGGGAGCACATGTGAGGATGTCTTTCACAGGGAAATGTGTGAGTGATGAATACAATTAAAAGTAAGACTATACTTGTGCGTAAGGGCTTTGAGTGTGTGTTGGCTAGGAGTATTAACATAAAAGGCTCTGTGAAAGGCCAATGGCAATAGATGTGTCTGCATATGTGAAGCACTGGAGTCTGTGTTGATGTGATTTAATGTCTGCTGGGGCACAATCTTAGCACTAGTTGCAGAACTAAGGATTGATATATTGGAAAGGTTCAGGACATGCATTGTGGGCAGTTGATGATCCTGTGTATGCACCCATCTCTATCATGAACTGCAGTGATCATACCATGACCATGGATAGATGTTAGCATGCTGTGCCTCATTACCAACATCCATTTCCAGACATGCCAGTAATGTGATTCTACTACCCTAGGAATGTCCTTTCCTGGCTGTAGTCATCTCCACAAGAAATGCAGCCATGGAAGTACTAGCACTGAGTGACCATGATCTAGATAATTTATGGCCACCATTCATAGTATACTCATGGCGTGCAGTTTTTGACACCTTACTTAGAAAATATAAGCAGCTTGCTAAGGTGTGGGGTGACCTTAAAAGAGTGGTAGCAGCAAAGGATGGTAAACTGGAGAAGAAATGGCCACAGGTGTGTATAATATCCCTATGTTTCTGCATGCCAATACCAGTATTGAAATGTATGATGCATTGTTTTGTAAATTTTCAGATTTAGTGTATAGTAAGGTAGGTATGGTTCTCATCTATATTCTATTTATTTCCATCTGTAAGGCTTTCACAAAAAAGCAGCACAACACACGCCTGTTGGAAGGGAATCCTTCCCTGATATGACTTCACAAGGTGGGTACAATAATCTCTTATCCTGCATCAGGATGGGTTGATTTTTATTGAAAACTGGAGGAGAGCTAGGCAAGAATGTGAGACTCATACCACATGATTTGGAGGGATAAAGAAGGCAAGAAGAGGAAGTCTGTGAATCAGAGCAAGGATGAAGGTAAAGGGGGTTGTAAGAAGTATAAGAATGTATACATTGGACAATGTCTCCATCTTTACCTTACAGCTGATCAGGATTAGTAAATTTACCTCACTAGCCAAGGGATTATGTTGGAGGAAAGTCACAGAGCAAAAGGAGGAGGTCAGCAGGAAAGGCATTACAGATTGTTCATTGCCAATGCAGACCTACAGTGGCTGAACCAGGTACTGGTTTTCATGTTTATAGAAACAAACAATAGCTGTAGGGATGAACACAAATAAGAATTTGATTGATGTGTCTCGGATCAAACAAACAATATACTTGTGTGACTGGGACCACTTATGGGTAGATTGACAAAGGCTGTGTGTACCAGGTAGCTGCAGCATGCTAGAAGACTGTCTTCTCTATATGGTAATGAGCTCATTTACCATGCCAAGATCTATGTTCACCAAGCTGCTCAGGGTATGTATAGTGCACCCAGTTTTGCATGCTAAGCAGGTCATCTAGTAAGCTGATAAAAGATAACTAAGAAAGGCATTGGACTTTGCAATGTGCAATGTTGGTGGTTTATGTTACTTTGCATGATATTACAATGATGCAAATGTACTATCACAACTTTCTGTGGCATTTATAGAATGGTCAAAAATACTTTTTCATGTGA
Source organism: Protopterus annectens (assembly GCF_019279795.1). NCBI lineage: Eukaryota > Metazoa > Chordata > Ceratodontiformes > Protopteridae > Protopterus > Protopterus annectens. Next base: position 575,875,520 of record NC_056725.1, read on the forward strand.
GATATCCAAAATATTTGCCATTTTTCATGCCCCACACACACACACACACACACACACACACACACACACACACACACACTCTCACACACACACACACACACACACACACACACACACACACGCACACACACACACACACACACACACACACACACACACACACACACACACACACCACACAGGACAGAACTTTCAAATTCACCCTAGGTTCACTGATACTGTTTCCCTTCCTCTCTGTAATAAAGGTTGTGGAAAGCAGTTTAACAACACTCGTGTTTTTTTTTTTTTTTTTTTTTTTTTTTTTTGTGCTTAGCTGGTTGTATCAGAAGGGCTAACTGCCTATGTAAAATAAGGGTTAGTGACTGACAAGGAAAACTGCAGATTTCCTTGTGTCTGTAATATGTAATGCAGAAAGAGACACATTTTTCCTGCAAAAGTGTGTTGAATTTAAATGGAAGTTTTGTAAAGTTCCATTAGGTTCCTGGTACCTAAACAAGAATGGAATAATGTGTAAAGAAAAGAAACCTACAGGTTGAGTTAAACTGTAGAAGCGGGTGGACTTTGCCTGCATCTCATTAAACTATCCCTTCATCCAGATCTGTTTTCACACAAGTATGTTATAATCTAGTCAGATTCCTTGTTTTTTTCTCTCTTAATTGAATTTAGTTTCATTTCTACTAGCAATACTCACAGATAATAAATTCTTTGATAATTATTCCAGCTCATTTCTATTAGCTTTTGTATCTTAATTTAATCAAGCAGAACACAGAAGTATATTTTAATATTGTAAATGCTGTGTCATATAAGCAGCAGATATTGTATTATAAATGTCTAGTGCTGCATCATAAATACGATCACATTCTATACTGCATATCTTAAGCATAATTTGCTCAGTCTGTGGCACAGGTAGTGGCACAAAATGATAATTAGTCAGCCTACTTATCCATTTAACATGTAGAACATGCTTAAAACTATAATTACATCAATCAGTCATTGTTTATTTATAGAAGTTAATCAGTTCTCTGTAGTAATTAGTCCATTCTTTTATAATGCCATAGAGGGTGATAATATAAAGATGTCCTTTTAAAGTTCTGTACCCTCAACAAGACCAGAAAAACATATTTCTTGAATATAACAGTACACAGAATTTTAACTGAACCACAATGCTAACATATTGACTGATATATTAAGATAGTTTGCATGTCCTTCGACTTTCCATATTTTCACAAAATGTCCAGATATTTGCTTCATATTTCATTGTGTTCCTTATAAAAGTTGTGGCTTTCTGGCAAATCACTGAGTAGTGAAATCACTAAATAATGGCAGATACTTGAATTCTGGACTTCACATCCTTCAGAAATGCATGCTAACACAAAACCTGTAATTTTAACAACTTTCTTTGTTTATAAGAACAGTATTTGAAATCTACCCCTATTTTTGGGCCTTTCCCCATTATTTTGGCTTTTTTCAGATTATTTACCATTAGAGGTTGAGAGGTACGAGTTTGCACTTTATAGACTATGTTTTTCTGGGAAGTACATGTGAAAAATTGGTGAGATCCATATCCCAGTATAGTTGGTTTACAAGCAGAAAAGAAGAGTGGAAGAAACAGAGACTACCTCTGTGTAAAGAAATCACTGTAGGCATTACGGTACCATAGCTTCAATCCACTACAGTTTGCATGAACCTTAGTAAAATTTGTAGAAATAAGATAACAGATTGTTGTTTTTAGATATAGTTTGAGAAGGATTGTAATTCATATCTCTAGACTAGACAGTGCTATGGCATTCTGGAGTTTTATTAGTATTACTGAAATAGACTATAATTTCCATGGGTCTATATTATGTCAGCAAAACCGCATTACAGCGAATGCCATTTTGCCAACACATATAGACCGAAGTCTTAAAAGAGCGAAACCCCAGTTCACTGATTTTTTTCCCATGGAAATGGAGTGTCATATTAATTGAGAAGTACAGTTACCCTTTTCCCTTTTTGTAATTATATCTTAGAATAAGACAGACATAGTATGCATTGATTAGGAACAAAAGAGAAATCAGAGTCCAACAAAATTAGTAATTTGCAACATCAGATGCATTTGCATAAGATACTGCAGATGTACACTTATGAAGAAGTTATAAGTGTGAAAAATAAGATGGAAGCCCATCAGGGAAGAAAGAGAGGAAACCGAGCAATAAAACAGAAGACTGTTAAACATGTTAAACAGAAAGGCAAACTCTATGCAAAAGTCTTTATTAAAATAATATATATGTGTCTGTATGTAAGTGCTCCCATCTATTGCTGCATCAAGTAGTCAACAACAGAAAGTAACAACAATTAGGTGTGTGCATACAACTCTTTTGCTGAAAATTCCTGCATAAAAGAATTACAGGTATAAGTCAGTTAATGCTAGCCTTAAGGATGGAAGGATGGATTCATGAACCCCTACACTAAGTATATGCTAAGTGTACACCTTTCTGCGTGAATAGACAACGCAAGCATGACTCTTTCCTTCTTACTCTTAATTTTAGTTGTCCTACTAATTTTCTCACAGCATTAAATATCAAGGGGATTCATAAAGGTTACCACAAAGTGCAGACTCCTGTGTACACTTAGTATAATCTTTCTGAGTGAATAAACAGCACAAAAATGTGGTATGGATGTTCTTAAATACAGACTGTGTACACTTACTGTAGGTGATAATGAATCTGGCCCTAAGATTTATTTATTTATTTACTTTTTGTTCACCAAGAAGCTGGGCTACTCCATCAACCCTTTTCAGCAATGTCCCATGGTCAGTGAGTAGCAGTACACATATAATATAAACTGCAGAACAAACCTAGTAAAAAAATGCATAATTAGGAAAAGCAAGTTGTATTATACCAAATCTATATACTAGCACATTGGCAGTAAACAAGAGTTATCAATAAATGCAAATACGATGGCAAAAACATGAGCAAGGTACAAAGACATTAGTATGTCCAGTAATGATAGCTTAAATGGTTACATGGTATTAACCATTGTCTTGGTAGTTGGTACACTGCACTACCTTTAGAAGATAGTCTTTGAGAACATGTTTGAAGGCCTTAAGGGTATCTTGTTTTTTTTTTTTTATTCTGTGGGGAGATGGTTCTAAATAGCAGGACCTGGTCTAGAGAATGCTCATTGTCCAATAGCAGTCTTAAAAAGTGGAAGGGTGAGGAAATGTTTGTCATTTCAGGAGTGTCTCAGGGTGTAGTTTTTATGCCTAAATATGAATGCTGTTTTTTCTGGGGGGAGCTCAAGTTTAAGACTTTGAAAAATGAGTGCTGAAAAGAAAGGTGGATGTATTCATTACCATTAACCACTTTGTGTCATTAAATAGATTTCAGTGCTGTACAGGAGGTCTGGTAGAAGAATGAATCTTAAGACTTTGTTTTGCATGATATATAATTTCTGACTTTTGTAAGTGGAATGCAATTCCAGTAAATTGAAACCACATTCAGGTTTTGAAAGTAGAACATTTTTGGCAATGACAGTCTGGGCAATATGTGAAAGATGTGTGATTCTGTGGCAGTTTTAGCTGTGATAAACATTAATGGCAATATTATATGTGTGAGTGGTAAAGGAGGGTTATGGGTTAAGTGTCAGTCCAAAGTATTTCTGCTGTGAGACATTCAGTATGGTGTTGTCTTGACTGTCCTTCAATAAAAGGTGGGTGGGGGTGGGGTTGAAGCCACTTTCTGTTTAGTTCCAAGCATGATTACATTGGTTTTCTTGGGTTTGATTAAGAGTATTGCCAAGTGATAATTGGTTTATAATTTAGCCTGTAAATAAGAATGCATTTTGCTAGATTCAATATAAAGAATATTATCAGCTTATATCACAATGTAAAAATGCAGTTGAAATGCATGATTGTTGATGAAGAAAGTGAAGAGTAACAAGCCTAATGCTGAGCATTGGGGATTGGTGGGTTAAGTGTTGCATTGCTAGAGAATAAATTACTCTAATACAGACTAGCCCAGATTCATAAATCAGTCAAAAGAACATAGGGAACGCCACTGTGCACTGTTTATGAATACCCTGGCTCGATCATAACAGGTGCATTAGAGTAACATCACCAAGCACTGACTTTAACAAAAGTGGAATGTAAGGAAAAAAGGTTAGTCAAGTGTTTTAGAAAAAAATTGTTTGGCAAGTTGTGTTGCATTTATGGAAACAGTGTTATCGGCCAGGAACCCATGTAAGCGAACATGGATAGCACTCCTGTTTAAATCAGAGCACTGAAGGTCCACAGTTTTGCACGGAATGCCACAATGACAACCAGGGCTTCACAGATTGCTCTCAGTCTCTTAGTGCAAGACATCACCAACATAAAGGGGGGACAATAACCCAGAAATATGGATATATTTGACATATTTGCCCTATAGAAATGTGCTAGAATAACCATGGGTTTGTGTGAAGATACATGTTACAAAGGATATGAAGTCTGATACTCAAAGCTGTAATTACTGAATCACATCAATAAAGAGATAATCCCAGTGATATGGCAGAACACTTCTGGACATTCTTTGAAAATCTGGACAGTTCAGAGGTATAAATGTTAAGTATATGGTCCAAACAAAGTACAGGACAGTGCATCTACAGTGCAGAGTATTGTGAAATCCCATTCCTGGCATTTTGTACTGAAGTTGTGTAAATGATCTGTAAGGGTACATGGACTGCCATGTGAAATAAACACTCAGGGGAAGTGTGTGTATTAAATATGGACACACAGATGAATTGTAGGAAAGAACACTAGGAAAGAGGGTAGGTGAAACAACCTTATGTACAGAAGATGAGGGTATGTCAGTGGAAGATGGTTGTAGCAGCAGCACCGATCACATATCAATATAGTACAGTAGGGATTGCACAGTGAAAATTTGTATTATGTTACTTTCACACAAGGTGACATAACAATGGGGACAATGTCAGAATGAGATAATCATCCTGACATGAATAATGCAGAGGACATCTATCAGGGATCAGACATACAGTTGGGGTAAGGTGCATATTGTGAAGCTGTGCAAACTGATTTGCCTGAATATGAGTGTAATCTCAGCAGAGGTCTCCAGCAAGTGGGACACAGATGAAGGCTCATGGACAACATTAAAAGAAGCAGCCACAATTATTGACAATATCAAAATAATGCCACCAGTAATCCCATGCCTCTGATATAACATATGTGATTTAGAGTGATCAGAGATGATTCTGCACAAACACACTTCTACAACTATTATGATACATCCATAGTCTATGAGGGTAGCCACGTACACTGTCGTAGCACTGTAACATCTGCTAGAGGTGTTAGCAGGGCCACTGCTATACTGCTATACCTGTATGCAACATTATGAACAATGCAGGCTAGCTGACTGGTATGCATGGCATATAAATATATATATATATATATATATATATATATATATATATATATATATATATATATATATATTTCACAATCCACAATATCACTAATGTTAACCATGCCATTATAATGTTGTCAAACACCTACTATGTAGTGTTTATATCACCAGAACTGGTATCACACATACATCTGGTGTAACAACTCAATGGGTGTTCTGTACCATCAAAGAGTAATGTTTATGCCACAAAAAGAATGCCTAGGTATGGCCAATAAGCTGTGTGAAAAAGGTGGTACGCTTCAGTTACACATCAGTGGAAGATGTGAAGGGAGTTACATGAAGAAGAGTGCATTGTGCTCAGTTATTGGTGTGATATGCCATATGTATGTATGTTCTACTTCTTTTTAATCTCATGTAATGTATTGCAATGTGGAGCTTTTCTCCCCAGGCCTCTGTTGAAAATGGACCTGTGTCCAGTCAGACTTTCCCGGTAAACAAATGTAAAATAAATAAAAATAAATAAATAATAAATAAATGAAGTCTGGGCACTATAGATGTATTATGGCCTCTGATGTGGATGTCCTTCACATACTCAGTGCTTGTGTTATACACAAGGGACTAGTCAGCACTGTGACCACATACTGTTGAATGTTCCATATACCATCTACCCCAGGACACAGGTTACATACCTATTGGTCTGATTTTAGGGTGTGATGTTCACATTATACTTGGGTTGTGTGTTTTTTTTTCTGACATAAAATATCCCACATTTTCTTGTCATTGCAAATGTTGTCATGGCTATGGCAGCAATCTTTGGTGTGTGTTGATGCTGTCTGTATTATACTAATATCACAGCTGGAGTCAATGATTGCCCACAATCTGTAGTCCTTCAGACAGCTGTTTGGACATAGGATGTCCATGTCATCTGTGATGTCCATTACTTAAATAATGGACAGGAAAGGGCCTAGCAGACAGCCCTGATGTACAGACCTGATCACTGGACCTCAGATATAGGCCACTTCACACATGTCAACAAATTTAGATGCTATGTACGTAATACATTGATCTATCTACTTAGTGATACAAATGTATATGTCCACATCTGACAGCATTGAGTGTGGATTTATGTCAAATGCCTTGGGCTTGTCAAGTTCAAAAGGATGATAGTGTTGTTATCATGCATGCCTTTGAAGATCTCTTTGAAGACATCTAACAGATGTAATAGACATGATGTAGCATTAACAACTCACAAAGGTCTGTTGCACACAGCTGGCATATCGCTAGTGTGCATTTAGAAAAGGTACTTGGTGACATGTTTACCTACCTCACAGATGAGGAGAGTTAGGAAGTATCTATACATGTGTGCATCTGGTGCTACCCTCCCCAACTCACATAGATGCATGTTGAAAACACCCTACTACATCAACATAGTCTGTGTAGAGTGTGTATTAAAGTGTGTATTAAACCATGTCAGGAAGGTGTATGTGATGAGTCACAGCTCATTGATTCTGTGTGATAGGCCTGGGTGTAGATAAGGCAGTGCATACTTGCTATCCTGAAATGGCATAGGGTTTGAACACAATCCCCCATACAGGAATTATTGAGAAAGTCTCCCAGCTGGGGATTAAACCTCTTGCCACTAGGTAGTAACCAACTGGCTCACTGATAGAACACATACTTTGAAAGTTGGTGACTCAACCTGCACCAGTTGAGATGTCATCACTGGTATACCCTAGGGATCTGTGCTTGGCCCTTTACTGTTTGGAATATATTTCTTGATAGGTCAGGGTAAAGTATATGGCCTTTGTCTTACCCTTTTGCTGATTCTTGCATACCAGGTGTAATCATTGAATCCACTTATGATGATAACATACTACAGGAGGGGCTAACACAGAGAAATGATTTGTGACAGAGCCTCACGGTCTACAAATAAATGTAGAAATTGTCTTTATTTTGTCCTTCTGGAAAATGGAATTCCATGCTAATTATGACATTGACAACAGTCCTGCTATGTTGATACTCAGTGATGCAAGCATTGGGAACACATGGTGATAGTAATGTGAACCTCGACCACCAAGTGTCCCCAGTGGAATAGAAAGCCTACATTTGTGCATAAGTCATGCCATCATATTCCGATCTTAGGATTTCATGACAGAATTGTTCTTGAACCTCATCAGAACACTAATAGAGTATAATGCTCTTTTTCGCATGTACACCACCAGACACATGCAGCAACTGGAGAGACCATAACCACAGGGGTTTCTCACCAAGAAAAGTCAGACCTAGTCAGACATTCCAGGTCAACAAATGTTAAAAAAATAAAAATAAAAAAACAAAGGACCTACAAACTATGCCATGATGTATGTAGATAGATTGAAAGCCATGTCACTGTCACCTGTATATAGGATGAGTTGACTTCTGCCTGGCCTCCAGACCAGTTTCTGACCCTGTCCTTGTAGGAATAGTGCATATCCATAAATCAGCAGTGTCTGTTGAGGAGAATAAGGTAATAACAGTATCCCACATGCTGGTTTAAAAGTTTCTCTGTAATGTCAAGCACAAACACACACACACACACACACACACACACACACACACACACACACACACACACACACACACACACACATACACACATAAACACACACTTGACTGCAATGACAATAGAATTCCTACCTAAGTACACAGAGTACAAACCTCTCTATTTAAGACAAGTGCACCAGCTCAAGTCTAACTTGGAATGTCAACAATACTTTATAGCTGATGGCATCAGCAGTGTCTGGTGAGTGGAATATGATAATGACAGTGCCCCACATGCTGGTGTAAAAGTCTCTTTGTAATGTGAAGCAGGAGCACAAACACACTCCCAGTTGACTGCAGTGAGAATGGAACACCTACCTATTTAATAGCTTCCATAATCTATTTACGTACAAGGGCTACAGAATTCAATACTTTACACAAGTGCCACGGCACAGTTCTAACTTTTATAAGACTGCAGGTCAGCTTATAGTGGATGACATTAGCAGGGCATGTTGGAGAGAAGATGTTGGGAGGCCTGCATGAAATAGATATGTAGGCATGTGCAACTATAAAAATATTGACAATCCATAGGATTGGAGTGGTAACTGTAGGATACAGACCTCTTTGGGCAAGACACACACAAACACACACACACACACACACACACACACACACACACACACACACACACACACACACACACGCACACACACTTGACTGCAGTGAGCAGAGAACTCCTACCTAAGTACACAGACTTCAGAAATCAGTATTTTATGTAAGTGCCACAGCACAAGTCTGACTTTTATAAGACTGTAAATCAAATTATAGTGGATGGCATCAGCAGGGCATGTTGGAGTGGGGTTGGGAGGCTTGGGTAGGTTCATAGCTTCATAGGTTTATAGGAGGTTACTAGCCTAATAGTCCTAGGGTGCTTACAAGCCTAGGCATGTAAAAACACAAGTAACCTTATTGAGCATAGTTGCTCATTGTTAGCAGGGAGATTTTTGTGATCAGCACTGACTGGCCCTGTCCATGAGGGACATAGGTGCCACCCCAGGGGTGAATTTATAACCACCCATCCAATTGTCAAGGTTGAGCTTGAATAGGGTCATTGAGGAGCACTGCTTTATATGCAGTGAGAGCCTATTACAGAGGAGTGGCAATCACTGGGAGATATATCTGTCACCCCGGCATATTCTGTTTATGTCACAGACTAGGTTGAGATCACTGGAATAAGTTTTTATGTACCATTTGATTTGTAGATGTCCAGCATTCTCAGTAGGGCAGGGTCTGAGACTGCTCTGTAGGCCAGGCATAGTTCACCTCTTAGCAGCCAGCATGATACTGAGTACAGTGACAGGTCTTTCAGTCTTTCCATGTTTGTCATGTTTTAGAGGTCCTGGATTCTTTTAGTCACAAACTTCTGTGTTTTCTCCATTTGCTGATAGTGTTTGGTGAGTTACAGACAGAAGGGAGCATTGTATTCAATTATTAGTCTGATAAGGGTAGCATACAGCAGAGCTATGACCTCCCTGGTCTTGGATGTGATGACCTTATTTATGAGGTGTGCAATATGGAATGTGTGTCTCAACACTATTGACACGAAGTGATTGAAATGTAGATTGCTATCAACATGTGTTCCCAAGTTTCACAACACTGTGTTTGAGCTTAGAGGAGTGCTATGTATATCATAATTAGCATTGCCAAAGGGGGCTATGAGAGACATTTTTGCTTTTAGGTTCAGTCCATGCATTTGGCACAATCATTTGCCCATGTCAGCCCCCTTCTGTAATATGCTAACATAGTTGGGGACACTATATGACTGTGTCCAGTTGACAGTCATCCGGAAACTTTGTAAGCCACAGGCTATCTACCTTTGCCTGGACTTCAGAGAAATAGTTTCCAAACAGTTAAGGGGCCAACACAGTTTCTTGTGTTATTCCACTGGTACACAGTCTAGTAGTGGCGGTGCAGTCCCCTACTTTGAAAGTCTGCATTCTGACAGTGAGCCAGTTGTCTGTCTCTCTAGTAATCTATGAGTTTGTCAGCAGATGGGATAGTTTCTCTATGATACCTGAATGATGGGCATTGTCAAAAGCCTTGAATAAATCAACATAATGGCATATCCTGTTATCCCTCATCCAGGTCTTTGGGATCATTATCAAAGAAGTCCACAATGTTTAATAAGCAAGATCTACATGACAAAACAAAAATTTGTCAGGTCAAGTACGATGAAGGACATCTATGTCTGCGGATAAGGTCCATGCTGATTCCTTCCTTAACCATGCATATAAGGCTTTTTAGGCTTATGGGTCAATACTTCTAGTTCTGCATGTTACCAAACTGATGTGCATTGCATATCACACAACATTTGATATTGATATCTGTAGTGTAGGTAATATCTGTGTGTAAAAAGTACTGAGATATAAGGGTTGCAGTGCTTGTGGGAGGCAACATATGGCTGTATTGTAAATATGTGAAATATTGTTAGATAGAGCCTTCAGTTTGTTATGTTTCCCCATGCAATTTCTTGTTATAGACAGGAAATGGACAGTAAACAGCAGTAAGACATAATATTTACTTTTCTGTAGTGTGGCAAGCAGTGGGTTTGCGCAACTGTTGGCACAGTGTCTATGCATGCAAGATACACATTTTCAATACTTTCCATGTTTGTGTGTTGTTAAGCAAATGGAAGTCTCATTGCAAAAAGTTTGAGAGATAGTTTTGAGTCTATGAAGCACACTTGCTGCTTAACTAACTCTCTGACAGCAAGTGTAAAAGCACTGGTACATTTAATTTTGAGCCCAGATAATACTGGGTTTGAATCCAGATGTATCTTATACTTTTAAAGACTTTTAAACAAACATTGATAATGCAAAGGCATGAATTCTTTATAGTACAGGTGTTGTTGTGTGTTAGCATAAAGCAGTGGGGTTAAGCAGCAATGTTAAGAGGTAACTGCAGCATTGTACCACCTCACACTGTCGCTGCACATGCCCTGTACTAAAATCCCAGACTAGCTGTACTCCAGCCCTACACTTATACCTGCTGCCACAGGACTAGTTACATGAAATTTCCTAATTTCCTAATCATTCTTAAGGTCTCTGTGTTAACTGCTACACAATGCCACTTAGCAGGTTTGTACAGTGCCCAACATAATTAATAGAATGTATCTGGTTTCAATTATTGGTTGTCTGACTCCTGTCTGCAGGTGTTTGATGGCTGCAGCTGCTGAGGAGCCCCCCTAACTGCCACATAACATTGTGCAACAACACTATATGCACCGTACAATAAAATGCAGCAATTGCAACAATGTATTATTTGTGACCTTTGACCTTTTACAGATGCCCTATTTGCATGTGTTCTGTAGGTGTTCTTTCTGCTTCCTTGGTAGCGCACTAGTCCAGTTTGCTCACTGCTGTGCTTTGCACAAATGAGATAAGCACAGCCAAACCTGACATTCATTTTTCTCCATTTCTCATGTTTGTGTTAAGCAGCACATCACACAAACACTAGGCCAAAAAATGAAAATAGGGAAAGTAGTTGAAATGAGGAAAAGCAATCTATGAAATACACACTATAAAATGTTAGTACATGTGAGATATTTCTACATAGGTATGGGTTTGTAGTCTTACTCCAGTGAACCCTCAGAGCACAGGAAGGGTGCCTTATTCCTTATTGCCACACAAAGAGCTTTGCAGCAGTGAACTGTAATATGAATACAAGGGAAAAGTAGTTCAAATGTAGCAAAGCAATCTATGAAATAAACACAACAAAATGTTTGTTAGTACACATGAGATATTTCTACATAGGTATGAATTTGAACTCTCACCTTCGGAACTGCAGTGGTGGTGCTGTGGTAGCATTGTCACCTCACAGTAAGACATTGTCCTGTTTGATTCTCAGCTAAAGCATCTTCTGTGTGGAGACATGCGTGAATGGGTGTACCTTCGTTGAAGGTTGTGCGTCAGGGCTGACAACAAGGTACGTAAAAATCTACTGCCAATCATTAGCAGACCAGAGTTCCGCTGTGTCGACCTCTAACCGGGAAAAGCCGAAAGATACAACAACTACAATGAACCTTCAGAACATAGGAAGGGTGCCTTATCCCTCTTTGCCACACAAACAGTTTTGCAGCAAGGAACTGAAATCATTCTGCATGCAACCAACTGCAACATCATCTATAGTAATATGAAACCATACAACTATTATTTGTATATTTATTATTTTTGGACAGTGCACTAAATGATCACACAACCAGTTATGACTATTCCTTGAAAATATACAGCTCTGTCTTACCTTTCTATATTTGTTGGTCATTCTTGTCTTATCTGACCAGTAATCTGAGACATGCAGTCTGTAAGCCATTCTATATCATTATCCTTAAAATGTGTGAGGATATTAAATGGCAATAATATTATATGCAGTTGCCAAAAAATGAATGGAAGGTTGGATGTTAATGAACAGAACTTGTGAATTGTGTGCTACTTACCTACATTTCCAATCTTGACAAAATTACATCTAACATGTTGTATGTCTATTCTGACACACTCACTGGATGTAGAGCAGCCTGCAGTGCTGTTGTGTATTCCTTCTCCCAACCAGTAATCATTTACAGTTGCAATCCATTAAAAACAAACACTGAGGGAGTGCCCACACCATGTTTACATCTGCAACCTGGAGCCAAGTATTTGGGATTCAGCAATTCTAATGAGTTCATACCTCATTTGCATCTTCACCATACTGATAGCCCTGAATCTACAGCATAAAAAGACAATCACATAGCTAGGGAAACTGAAGGTGAGGAGATGTGTTTATGTGGAGAATACACAAAAGTGGCTATTACTGTGGGATATATCTGCACAGAGGAGTATTGTACTTGAGAAGGTTTGCTTGCATTTTTTCAGTTATATACTGCATATGCCAAAATGTAATTAAGAAAAATCTGTATAATATTTTAGTGTATTTATTTTGATTAGCAAAGGCTTTTCCACTTTTATTTGTATGCATTAGTTAGAAGTGTACTGATGGCATGGGCATATTTGTCAGGGCATTTCACAGGTATACATGATTGGCAGTACTTTAAAATGGAATGCTCTGTGTTAAACCTGTAGACATGTTTCAGGGACAGTTCATTTGATAGCACGTTTAGCATTTCAAAGATGGTTTGTTAGAAAAATGTGTTGTTTGCCTGTGCTGTCTTGGGGGGAGCAAAGCTGCATTTCTGTTATGGCACAAACAAGGATATGTTGCGCTTGTTACTTTCCTTTTTTTGCATCCAACCTGTTGTTTATAATCTCTACACTTTTTCATGTTTCTCCAGTGGGTAATACTGAAATGCTACCTTTTCTGTTTTATTTGGGGACAGTTATTTTATAGTTATGTGATGCTTATGTGCATTATCCTTTTGTTGTCTTTTATGACACCTAGGACTATGCCACCCAGGTGTCTCAATCTTCAAAAACCACCCTTCACTGACCATGAGAATCATGTTAATGTTGATGGTTTTAGACAATATGGTGCCTTCCTGCTTGAGATGGGATGTGGAGATATGTCAGTCAGAATGCAGGTTTGGCAGCAGATTGTCACATATGTTAATGCAGTGGAAGGCCACAGCAGGACACATGACCAGGTGCACCATAAGGTCACTGATATGATCTCATATACATGGAGGAATGAATCTGCAGTGGGCCTTGACTGGATGGGTATCAGGGAGGGACTGCTACACAGCCACCACTAACAGCAAATGAAGAGTTCCCGGCCACTGTCAGGGATCCAGACATCTCCTAGGAAAGTGCAGAAAAACATATCCTTGACACTGGTACTACTGTTTCAGGGACAGCAAGTATGTCCCAGAAAGAGCTTCCATGTAGACTTATTTATCTCAATTATTGAATACTGTTGTATAGTAAAGCAATTGAAATCAATATGCTACTTCTGTTTCATAAGAATTTTTTTTGGGGGGGTAATTGAAGATGACTATAGTTAACAACAGATTCTCATTGATTAGCTTAGTTTGGAGTTGTCATCCACGTTTTTGTTGAAAGCATAATTTATGGACATATAAAGGGGAAAAAGTATTGCCCCCTGTTTTACTGTTAATTGTGATGACGTTGTTCTCACCTTTTGCTTAACTTCTTTCAAGGCCATCTGATATGCAGAGGATATCATCATCTGCACATGGTAAGCCAAACATTTTTATGTCAGTACTGATGAGCAATTCAAAGAAATATTTTAGTGTGTGATGTTGATGTCAGGACTGTTGTGCGTATTATTGTGTAGCATCACTATTATTTTGTTAGCATATATTGGCATATAGGATTTTAGCAATTAATTTTCCTGTATTTGTTGCCTATTATCACAGGTGATCCTGACAGTGGAAGTGTGGGACTTCTGCCACCTGATATCAGAGTATCAACAGACTCTGATGATGATGGTGGGCAAACAGAGGCACAGTCGGGGGTGCAGTGATTGAATATGATACTGAGATTGACATACAGCCATCTGTTGAAATTCCATTGGACACAACCAGTAGGCCTACGCCTACCCATTCCAGTGAGCCCACAGATATTGGACAGGTGGAGAGGGAGACAAATGATCTGAAATATGTGGGTAATGTGGCTTCACTGCCTGTTGACTATGGCCATAGCCAAACTGTGGATGAGGTGCCATGCAGGAGGGTTATTAGGGTTGCACAGAGGAGGTCTGCTGTCCATCCTCCACCTAATCCAGGTCTCTTTTTCCATGCCATTCAACATATGTTTAGGGCCATCATGGAGGCACAGGCACAGTCCCATAGGTGCTCCATAGAAATGCTTAGGGTTGTAGATGTGACATAGGCTGACATAAGTGACCACCTCCACTGTGTTGCCAATTCAATGAATTGTATGAATGACACATTTGAAAAAGCAGTTTCTGAGATGGAATGTCTGCTGGGAGGAGGACAGCATCCTTGTGGGTATAGGTTAACTACATCATCTGCAATTAGCCAACATGGCTGTGCCCGATCGCACTCCCATAGTGGCAGTACTTCTTCTTCTCTGTCAGTGGATGAGTTGTCCACACCCAGATGTGGCAGACCATGAGGTTATGGTTCTGAGCGTAGTCTTGAGGGGAGCTCATCCAGCAGACATCAGTCATGTTCAGGTAGCACTACTTCATCTGACCATGGGCATGGATGTGCCAGTGCAACTCCTGGCACAGCCAGTTCTTGTGGTCAGGGATAACAACAATCAATTGCCACCTCTACCATGTACCACTACCTGGATGGTGATGTCTGTGACACCCCCAGTATGCCCCTGTTATTCTCTGAAAAGTACCTGTAGCTAAGATCTAAGTGCTACACATATCATTGTCTACACTGGGATGGGTTTCCCTCAGTTTCCCCTGGCTCTGAGTTGATGATGTCAGAGGTTGTACAATTCTTGTAGTGTGTTTCTATCCTCCATGTAGGGCTTTACAGTTTCCACATCATTTTAGGTTGTGATAAGTTACCCGGGGTCTGGAAACTTTTCTCCTTCTTAGCCTTGGTCTATTTGCAGCAGCAGCAGCAGCATACACTTCACTTTTTTGCACATGCACATGAATTAAAGCAACAGCAGCCCCAACATTGTTTCTGTGTAGACTCTTTTCCATAGCTTTATTCCAATAGGTTTTGGAATTCACAGGAAAAAACAGCACTGAGTTTACATGGTTGCTTTATAGCTTGTTAAATAGCTCTTCCATTCTCAGATTGTTTGATTAGCATACATTTCAGCTGCTTATGCTGTAATTTGCATGTCATGGTGTTTACCTTGTTTGTGCAGCTGTGCATGGCTTTACACACCATGTAGAGCTGCTTACTGACTCCAAAAAGGTGTGCAACCATGTGTGCATCACAGAGTGATGCTCACACGGTGTAAATGGACTATGTAGGCTTTATTGAAACTGGCTGAGTAACTTTATAGCAGGACTTCAGTTTACCACAGGGCACACAAAGACACACAGATACATAGGTACTTCTGTCATAGGTACTGCAGTAGCTAGGATGGAAGGAGTTGAATGCAGTCTGCATAACTGAAGACAACACATGCTGGATGAGTCAACCTGTAGAGGAAGCATAAATTCTGCAATTAGAATGAATGAAAATATAGATTTTGATACAGACTTTTAGGGAAGAGCTTTATCTTGCACCAAAAAGTATGTAGCATTAATCAAGTGAAATATGACATTCACCATACCAGATAAATAATTTGCTGTTTTATAGAAGTCCTCTGTATTAGGATGACAGGAGGTCATTCAAAGAGTTGAAGTGACAATGGCTCAGTCTAGAGATTAGTCATATGAAGAAAATTAATCAACTTTTAGGGCAGGCTGTTTGAACAATAAATAAACCACATTGTGTCACCAAGTATTTATATTGTAAGGTTCAAAAACACTCATTTTAAGTTGAATTTCTTATTTCATTAATTATTTCATGGTGGTGGAATGCAGAAGTCCATGAAGCCATCAAAAAGAAAGGCATACAGGAACAAGTGGGAGATAGAAAAGACTGACCAGGTTAGGAAGGAATAGTGGTTGTCTAACAAAGAAGCTAAGAAAGGAGTTGCAATAGCAAAGAACAGTGCACTGGAGGCACTCTACCATCTTCTGGAAAGTGACTCAGTAGATGGCACAAAGAAACTATATCAGGTTGCAGGGAAAAGACAGAAAGATATGGAAGACAGTCAGGGGTGCCAGCAACAACCTGCTCACCAGTCCACAAGATATGAAAGGCAGATGGAAAGAGTACTTCCAGCGGTGCCTGACTGAAGAAAACCCCACAGAACCTGTAATACACCAGACACAGCCTACAATGATAGAGGAAGAGGAGCCAACTGTGATTATATGAGGTAATATCATCTATGCCAGGGAAAGGAGTGCAGTATATGTGCACATATGCCAGCATAGTTAGCTTTAGTTTTGTAAAGAATTTTATGTTATTTGACTATCACACTGACTTGTACAGATATTTGAGTTAAAAATATATTTGTAAAGTTACTTGTGTTAAAAATGCATCCACACTAAGTCTTGCTAGAAAGAAGGACTGTACACATTTATATTGTTGTAACTGATCAAATGTGTATGTTTATCAAAGAACCCTGGAAGGATGGAAAGTTTGAAATTGTGATATAGCTTTCAGATGCTGCCACAGATTTTAGCAAGCCTCTGTGTGTGTATTGTACCAGAGTTAGTTGACCAGAGTTGATGTCATCCTCTAACAAGCATCTGGTTTCTTTGGAACTCTCACAGCAGCACTTTGGAACCTGACAGAAAATATTTCTGACAGGATATATATGGCACACATCCACATAGACAAAGAAAGGCATCATCTGGCTTTTGTTGTGGTAAGATAATCAATACACATCATCTTGCCTTGCTTTAATAAGTAACCAGGGAGCAGTAATTCTTTAGTTAGCTGGGGATATTTGTTTTTCTGCAACTGTGTGAAACTATACAACTGCATTATTTTTTTATTTTTCTGTGACTGAAACTCTTGTTTATTGTATTCAGTATTCTCATGTTTTCTATTTTATTATTTATTATTAAATATTTTAATACCTGTCATTATGGCTTGTCGTGTAGGGAATACTTTTGACATCTTGAGAGTTTTTATGCTTGTTTTAGTGACACTATGGCCACTTCTGAAAGCCTTGCTGCTTTGGTCAGACCCTACCATTTGTATTAGTATTAATTTTACACAGTATAATTGGGTACCCTTTGTAAGAGCCTTAGGGTACCTAACTAAGAGTCTGGGCAGAAAAGGGCACGGATAGTAAATCTGTGCCAGCTTTTCCCAGGTGCGTGTGTGTGAAACTCAAATATCCAAGTGAGTGTGCCAGCTATTGGGAACAGGGACACAGAACTCTAAAGTGGTCATTGTGAAGTTTTGGGTGGGTCTAGAGAGAGAAACAGAGTCCAGCCTCAGGTGTGGATCATGCTCCATGTGTGCTCTTAAGGTAAATTGTGCTTTGTGCAGGGTGCTGCATGCATCTGAAAATACTATGTGAATCCAACTTTGCTCTTTGTGACTGTCCCTCACTGGAGTCAGTGGTGAGGACTGAGTCTCCTTGATTGCTGGCCTGGAGTAGGAACCTGTCACACCCACCATAGAAGAAGTATAAACAGCACTAAGAAAAATGTAGTCAGGGAAAGCAATAGACTCAGATGAGGTCACAGCAGCTATGATAAAGACACTGGGTGAAATAGGGAAGAAATGGTTCCTTAGGGTACTCATATCAGTGTGAAGAGAAAGGCATATCCAAGATGACTGGAGAATAAGCATACTAGTACCAGTGTTCAAGAACAAAGGGGACATCCTCAACTGTGGGCAGTACAGAGGTATCAAACTCCTGTCACATTGCATGAACGTCCTGAAGAAGGTGATTGATAAATGGATGCACAGAGTAGTAGAAAGTAAGATTGGAGATGAGCAGTTTGGGTTCAGATCAGGATGCAGCACAACTGACCCAAGGTTTGCAGTGAGACAGATGGCTGAGAAGAAGCTAGTGATGAGGAAAGAGTCCAACTAGGCATTCCTAGACTTGGCAAAAGCATATGATAAGGTCCAAAGAAAGCTGATCTGGGCAGTATTTTGGTGGTTTGAATTCCCAAAGAAACTGGTAGAGTTAGTGCAGGCGGCTATGTTTAAGGACCGAATGACTCAAGTACGAACAGTGTTTGGTCTCACAGAGGGGTTCCCAGTGGGAGTGGGAGTGTACCATGGTTCAGCTATGAGTCCACTGCTATTCATACTGGTGGTGGACTACATTAGCAAACAGGCTGAGGGGACAGATCAACAAAGTTGCTGTATGCAGATGATGTGGCATTACAAGCAGACTCTGAGAAAGAACTTCAGCAAAGGATAGGGGAATGGAATGCAAAACTGAAGACACATGGGATGAAACTGAAAACAGATAAGATACTGATAATGGCTGCAAATTGGGGAAATCAGAAGAAGAAGATGAAAATTGAGATAGAAGGAATATAGTGGAACAGGTTAATAACTTCAAGTATCTGGGAGGGGCGGTTGAGGAGTAGAATGAAGAGATCAAAGATAGAATCAGAGAGGCTGCATTCAACTGCCATAGAGTGTCAGCTGTAGTGAATAACAGAAGAATGCCAAAGAAGCTGAAAAGTAAAGCGTACAAAACAGTGGTGTGACCAGTACTACTGTATGGTACAGAAATCTGGGCAGTAAAGGCAGAGCAGATGAAGACGCTAAAGGTGATGGAAATGAAGTGCCTGGGAAGGGTGGTAAGATGCACACTGTGGGACAGACAAAGAAATGAGGACATAAGAGCAGAAGCCAAAGTAACCCCAATTGCAGAAAAGATCAAAGAGAGCAGATTACAGTAGTTCAGACACATATGCTGAAAAGCAGAAGACAATCTTGTGAAGATGATTTGGGACACACAGGAAGAAGGTAGGAGGAAACAAGGACTTTCAGCAAAGAAGTGGATGAATTGTGTAAGAGAAGATCTGTGACAGGCAGGCATGAGTGTCAAAGAAGACAGGAGTGTAGCACTGATTCAAGAGAGATGGCAACAGTTAACACAACACCTCAACCCCATGTAGAAAAAGGGAAAAAGGGGGTTGATGATAATGATTATTTCTAAGTACCACTGATGATCATTTTTCTAAAGAAGTTGGTTTCCTTATTTTGTCCATATCAACATCTTTCATAGATGCACTCAGGAAATATCAGATACTGCCTACCCAAAGTTTAGTGGCAAAGATTCCACTGATTCTCATTAACCACCCCTTTTTTAGACTTTCAATATCCCATGCCTGTTTACTGCCTTTGCTTTTTCTGAATTTTAGGATGACTACCTTGGATTCATGAAATCCCTATAAAAGAGCAGGGCATTGAGGTAAGAGAGGCCATTGTGTCATGACAGAGAAGCCAAATGTTTTAACATGGTCTTGACTCTTGACAAGTAAGGTAAATTCTTCTGTTTCTAGTGCCTCCTCCCTTATCTGTTTCCCCAGTCTATATAGTAAAGAATGTGTCTGTAGTATCATAATGGAAAATTTTCTGGAAGTACTTAAATGATTATACATAGTCATTCTCTTTCTCTATGTATTTCTCTCTCTGTGTCTCTCTCTTGATCTCTCCCTTACTCTTACAGTCAGTATTGCCCTGACATGCTAATTTACCCATCTTAATTTTTTATTGCACCCTGCAGCCAGAGCTGGATACAGCACTAGGCAACCAAGGCAGTCATCTAAGGCTCACTGGCTAGGTAGAGGTCCGCAGCTGGCTGAAGGGGGGTGGGGGTCAGGAAAGTTTTTTTTTTTTTTTTTAATTAAAAAAAATCTGTTTCTTTTTTTTTTAAGGGCATTCTTCTTTAAGAAGAATGCCAAATGCCCTTTGTGTCTGGTCGCTCAGATGTGACAGGTGTGTGTGACCTGCTTACATCTTCTGCATCTGTGTGACCTGATATTTATGTCTTTGTCTTCTGTGCACATGGAATTTGAATGCCAGAAAATATTTGAAATGTGGACCAAGAACGGACAAGTGAGAGGTAGATGTGTCTGTGTCTGCTTTTGTTTGGTTAAGTGGCAGGTAGGTGTGTGTGTGTGTGTGTGTGTGTGTGTGTGTGTGTGTGTGTGTGTGTGTGTGTGTGTAAGAAGTGGGTAAGTAGGTGTAGGTTTGTGTGTGTGTGTGTGTGTGTGTGTGTGGGTGTGTGTAGGTGTGTGTGGGTGTGAGTAAAAGAGGTAGGGTGGTGTCTTTCAACTGTCCAGATTTTCACAGAATGTCCATATTTTTGCCTCATATTTTTGTCTGTTCCTCATAAAATTTGTGGTTTTCTGGGTTTATTGTTGCAAATCAATAATGACAGACTTCACTAAATAATACCAGATAGTTGAGTTTCAGACTTCATATCTTTCAGAAAATTCACGATAACACAATTCTTTTTATTCTAACAACTTTATAAGTTTGTCAGAGCAATATTTAAAGTTTGAGAAAAAAACAGCCCAATGATATCCAACTGTCTCTGCAAATATAGAAACACAGTCCAAAGCTACAAAATATGCACAGACAAGGCTCCAGGTTCTCCAACAACTTTAATACAAACAGACACAAGCGCTTTCACGAGATGGTTCTTCAGGTGTATATCACGTTCAGTCAGAACACCCTTCTTATACCCTTCAAATAAAGTCATGTGACCTTTTCAAAATATATTTAAAGGTATATATTTCATAAGTACATAAGCTTCTTTTCAAAAGCGTTTGAAAACATTCATAATATATAATAAAACATTCACAATATATAATAATAAAAACAGGAGCAACAATATTCAATAATAAAAAATATAAAATAAGACTATAATAATATGATAGAATACCAGCAATAGTAATCACAGGCCTCTACCTACGTAGTGGTCTGTTTTTTAAGACGGAGCTCATGGGCACATGGTCATTTAGTCCATGCCCTGTATTTGCCCTTAACCTAACTATCCATTCTGTCTCTAAACTTTCAGTTCTTCCCCTTATATCCCCTCCTCTTGGGTTATCAAAACACCTACCTATAACCTGAAATTTAAAATTATACCTATCATTGGTCTCACTAACGTGCTTAGCTAATGCATTAAAACTACTTCTTTTCTTAATGTGATAAACATGCTCCCTGATTCTATCTTTTAATTGTCTGTCTGTCTTGCCAATATAAAATTTATGGCAGAGCTGACACATGGCCAGGTATACAACAAGTTCACTATCACAAGTAGCAGTGATCCTAAAATTAAAAACTTCTCCTGTGTCTGGATGTTTAAATTTTGTCTCATCCTTCAAATATACACACATCTGACATTTCCCACAGGGCTTAGTTCCTGCTTGGCGTACCATATAATTGCCATCTCTCATGTGGCGAAGTCATCTTTTCAGAGACTTTTTATTTTTAAATGTAAATTGAGGTGTCCTCTCCAAGAACTTACTCACCTGTCTATCATTTGTCAGGATATTCCAATGTCTATTTATAACATTAGTATACAATCCTACATTCCTTGAATAATTGAAACACATTCTCAATTTACTTGGATGTTCAGAGCTTCTAGCCTGTTGTGTTATTCCAGTCCCCATCCTTTCAGAGAAATATGGCTTGGCTTTAGTATTCCTAAGCCTCTTCACACTATCAATACTCTTATCCAAAAGGTGTTCATCATATCCCCTGGCCAAGAGTTCTATATCCGCTAATTGTACCTGCTCACTAAAGTCCTCCTCTTTTACATTCAACCTAAAAGCTCTTAGAAGTTGATTCTGTGCAACATTTCTAAAAATATAATTTGGATGCATACTTGCATGGCTAAGCAAACTATTAGTGTGACATTCCTTTCTAAACAATCTAGTACTCAACTCTTTATTGTCATCTTTAAAGATAGTAACATCTAGAAAGTTGACTTCAGAAAGAGACCAATGTAATGTAAACTTTAAAAAACATGTGGAGTTGTTGATATATTCAATAAACTCCATTAGCTGCTCCAGTGACCCATTACATACAAGGAAGAGGGCATCCATGAACCGTCGGTAAAATAAAATGTTTCCTCCATATGGGCTTCCAATTAAACTCTCTACTTCCCAATGATGCATTACTGCATTGGCATAACTATTAGCACACGATGTACCCATCGCAACGTCATTGCATTGCCAGTAAACCTTGTCTCTGAACGTAAATATATTATTCTCTCCTGCTAGTTGTAATAATGCCTCCATCAGGCCTATCTTATTAGTACTAAAACTTGAATGCTCTGTCATTAATTCACTCACTCGCCTAATACCCTCATCGTTTGGTATAACCGTGAGGAGTGATACCACATCAAGTGTGGCTAATATATATTGTTCTGGTAGGCGTACCCTCCTAGTATGTTCATAAAGTTCTCTAAGGAAATGTTCAGTGTCCCTTAGGATATATTCAGCTTTATCAATCAGAAAGCAGAGATTCTTATCAAGAAATATGGATACAGATTCTGTGCACCAATTCCTCCCTGCCACAATTGGCCTAATTGGAGGGTTCTCCAGGCCTTTATGTAGCTTGGGTAGCCCTTGGATCATAGGAATTGTAAGGTTAGGCATAATAAAGTATTTTAAAATATTCTCATCAATGAAACCCATATATGAAAGTTCATGTAAACCATTAGACATATTTTCTATCATTTGCTTCACCTGTATAGATGAAATAATGTTATAAAAGCTCTCATCCTTCAACATGACAAGCATAGCATTGTCATATGCAAGCCTCTTCAAGACCACAGTCTGTCCCCCCTTATCTGCAGGTCTAATCATGATAAAAGGGTTGTTTTGTAAAGTCAACATTGCATCAAATTCATCCTTAGTTAAATTATATTTTTTATTTCTATGTTCTACATTTCTCTGTGAATGATACATTTTATTCACATCATCTATACAAACTTGTTCAAAAGCTTGTATTAATGTATTATGTTTAGGAATAAATAGGCTAGGTTTTTTTAAACAAAAATCCTCACTTTCAACATTGTTTTCAAACATCACCTTCAACATAAATCTCCTTGTGAACATTTATATCAAATAAAACCTCAGTGATATCTGAGTCAGCAGTGGGAATAAACGGCAGCCCTCTGTTAAGGACACTCAACTCCTGTTCAGTTAACACATGGCTTGACAAATTAACTACTAGTTCCTTTTGTTCGTAAATGCTTTTTTTTATTGTGTACAGACTCACCGTCCCTCCTTAGTACTTCCTTTTGGCCCTTGTTACACTTCACCCTCTCTGTTGCCCTCCAGTCTGGTTCCTGTTCTCCCTGTTTGTCGATCCTTCCAGAGTGGGGAGTGGAAAAACCAGTCGAGGTGGGGCTATGGGTTGTGCATCTCCCAGCACATTGTTACCATTCATTGTATGACCAGGATTGTCAGTATTCTCTTCAAAGTGCACTTCTGCAGTTGGAACAAAAGTTTTCCGTCTTGCTCCCATAGTTACAGCTTTCTCCATCACAAATTTTATGTTTGCAGATGCAGGAACGTTATTCTTGCTCACTTCCTGCACGGAACTCGTCTCCTGCAGGATGGGTGTTTCCACCGGCCCTCTCAGCACTTCATGATTGGTCGATATCTCTGGGGGTAAATTTTCAGCTGGCATTCTAGTTCATATGTTGCTGAATGTTTCCCTTGGCCACGTGAAAACATTCCCTTCCAGGAAGTCCCTACGATCCCTCTGCAATTTTTTAAATTTAATTTGAAGCAATTTTCTGGCATACACAGATGCATTTTCAACAACTTCATTCAATGATTTTTTAATATTCTCATGCTCATAACGTTGTTGTAATTGAGAGAACTTAATTTTAATATTGTCCAGGACCACCGCAGCTTCCCTTACCGCTGAGGCTACCAATCATGTTAGATACCCAGTGCTGGTACTAAGATTCAATTTCTGCCAGTCGCTGAGTAATCTTGGATCACAGTCAATTTGGGCTGGCATTTTTAGGACCCTCAAGCCGCGAGGTACCACACCCTCCTTTAAGCAAGCCTCTAGATGAAATTTTTCATATTGGAGCCATTTCAACTTGAATAGTATAATGTATATCCATTAAACCAGTGTTAAAACAGAAAGCAAGTTGTATCTAATTGTGTATATGTATTTAATTGTTGTGAATTATTTTTTGAATGGGTTTTGTACCTTTAATTGTTCCAACTGACTCTGAATAAATTCTGTTGGTCCTTGATTCAGGTTCCTGATTGTTGCCTTTCTTTATCATTTGGTTGCTTCAACTTGAATAGTTCCTTCTCGAGCAACAGTAGGTCACTCTTAAATGCAAGTAAATCTATATTCTGAGTGTCACTATATTCATCTTCGAGACAACCTTCAAACAAAGGGTTGACATTCTCACTCACCCTTAGTACAAAGTCATCAACGTTCATGCCAGTTCTTTTCATATTCGGTGTAGATGCAGGATTACAATCCAGCTCAATAATCTCATCCCCTGTAGCCATGTATTTGGTATCGTAGGGAATAAAGAGTAGTAAAAATATAAGAAAAAAACAGGCCAACGATATCCAAATGTCTTTGTAAATATAGAAACACAATCCAAAACTACAAAATATGCACAGACAAGGCTCCAGGTTCTCCAACAACTTTAATATGGACAGACACAAGCATTTTCACGAGATGCTTCTTCAGGTGTATATCACATTCAATCAGGACACCCTTCTTATACCCTTCAAATAAAGTCATGTGACCTTTTCAAAATATATTTAAAGGTATATATTTCATAAGCACATAAGCTTCTTTTCAAAAGCATTTGAAAACATTCATAATATATAATAAAACATTCACAATATATAATATTAGGTTCATAGGTTCATAGGTTCATACTAGGCTATCTGCCCTGGGGCATTTATAAGCCTAGCCCGATTGTGTTTGGCTTACGCCACCCCTTGATTTGAGTATACTGTGCCTTTTTAAAGTTTAGTTTAAATATAATATATATATATATATATATATATATATATATATATATATATATATATATATATAATAAAAACAGGAGCAGCAATATTCAATAATAAAAAATATAAAATAAGACTATAATAACATGATAGGATACTGGCTTTAGTAATCACAGGCCTCTACCTATGTAGTGGTCTGTTTTACAGGGCATGGACTAAATGACCATGTGTCCATGAGATCCATCATGTCTTGTAAATACCCCCGATATAATAGTGTATTGGAGGCTACTAGTTTACATCCCCAACATACCAAATCCCAATTTTTGAGAGTGAGAAGGATTTGTTCAGATCAAGGTACCTACGAATACCATCAACAGGACCTCATAAAAAGGTTTTGTAATCGTGGATATAAGCCAGGGTATGTCAGAGCAGCCAGCAATTGGGCTCAGGAACAAGATCAAGGAAATGATTGGAATACAAGTTGAGATCAGGTACAGAATAGGAGGTGATAAGGTTTGTGACAACCTATGGAAAGAACATCAATGCCACTAGGAATGTTATTAAGAACAATTGGAATATCCTTCTGGCTAACCAAGAGCAAGCTGGGATACTACCTACAGAGTGTTTATTCTCATACCATAGGGGCCAGAATTTAGGCTCATACTTTAATCATTTCAAAACTGGATTTAGGAAGACTGGTATTGGTCAACAAACTACACAAATTGGGGATAGATTGATGGGATCTTTTCCCTGTGGGCACTGCTCATTCTGTACACACATGCTTAAAACCAAAGAATGTTCTAGTAGAAATACTAGTAGGGTTTATCAGATAAAATGTTTTGGTAATTGTGGTACAGACTGGGTGGTCTGTTTGGTCACTTGTTACTGTTCCACGTTTTATATGGGACAGACGTCTAGGCCATTTAGGATCAGAATGTCGGAACATCTCAGCGACATAAGAAACCAGCGTCTGACTAATGCCCTTTACAACTATATTTTAAAATGCAAAACAGCCAAATTTCATTTCACTATTATTGATAAAATTTGGGGGGACAGATCCAGGAAAATGGGATGGCACAGTATACTGAATAACAAGGAGAGGGCTTGGATTATTAAATTAGGGGGTTTATTTTCCCCTGGCCTGAATGACCATCTTTGAGTGGTGGTTTGTACAATGACTGAGTATGACTCTATTTATTATGCTGTGTCTTTAAATGTTGATTGATCTGATTAATTACTGTATTTAGAATACTATTTAAGTATTCTTTAAATGCTATGAGTGTATCACTGATGAAGGCCTTGGGGCCAAAACTGGTCTGATTCATGGTTTATGCATTATTATATTAATATATTATATTTATCTTATCCTTTGGTGCTGGCCTCTTTTTGAGTTTTAACTGGGGAAAAATTGCCAAGTAATGGGACACTTGACTGGCTGTAGGGGGGGCAGTGTATGGGGGGACCCCAATCTTCTACCCTGCCTAGGACCTCATTTGACCTTGATCCTGCTATGCCTGCAGCATGCAGCTTTACACAGCTTGAATTAATGCTAGGGAACATTTGGTACTATCAATTTTGTATCTGTATCAGATGTCTGGCCAACTCGCCCATCTTTGTGTCGCCATTTTATATACATTTTTGTCATCATGTACAGTAGTATGACAGTCTTTATACTGAGTTTTACATGTCAAGGAAAAGTGTTTTTTTTTTCAAGTTTTGTAGTAATCATTATAGAAATGTTACATGGTAATGCAAAGATATGTTTCAACAGCACGTTGGTTATCAACAGTCATATGATGGTTTTGATTTTACCTTCCAGGAATTGTTTATGGGCTCCCTAAATACACTAGCATATTTTTACAGTCAACAAAAATGTAAAATTCAACTTACTAAAAGAGATAATAAACAATTGATTGTAAACTGTGGAAAAACAAATCAACATAAAGGCCATAACTGAATGCCTATGGCAGAATGCTGAGGATGGAGGTAAGGAAATGCTGTTTTATCAGCAGCAGAGTAGTCAGTATATGTGCCACAAGATCCAGGCAAATAGGAGGTAGGAGTCAAAGAGGAAGAAGAGAAAGAAGGAATGTAAAAAAACAAAACAATAAAAAACAGCTAGATGAAAGAAGAGCATTGCTGGAAGTAGTTTTGGGGGTTATTTATGTCTTATACACCACACACACAGACGCACACACACACACTCACACACACACACACACACACACACACACACACACACACACACACACACACACACACACACACACACACACACACACACACACACACACACACACACACACACACACACACACACAGACGCACACACACAGACGCACACACACACACACCTGAGATTATTAGTCATTATAAAAACTGTGCAATTTATTATGCACAAGTGCAAATAAGGCATGTTATCCCTAACAAAAATAAAGTCCTCTGGTTTTAATTAAAATACAATCAGTATTTTCAGTCTTAGATTGCTAGGAACAGTTTCTGATAGTAGCTCTCCCAGAATTCCTTCTGTCAGGAATATTTTCCAGCTTCATCTCTAGAGTTGCTCTTCACTTTAGTTTCCTTGAGCTGCTGATCTGAGCACTAAGTTCTTTTTATCAAGGGCAAGCACTCTTTGTCTGGTCTTTTCACTTGTCTATTTTATACTATCTCTGATAGCTCATTCAGCAAACCTCTTTTTCACTAATGCAGTCAGGTGCCATACTCTTCTTAAAACAACTGAAGAAGACACTGAGTATATTTAAGAAACCGGCACTGTATGTACACATTTTCAGGTTGCACACATTATTTACACTACTATGTGCATATATTTTTGAGCCACACATACTGCTTGTACCACTATTTATGTATTTTTGGGTAACGTCGTACTTTTTTAAGTGGTGAAAATCACTACACTAGATAGACAGACCCCGGGATTCATGAAGCTTGTGCCAGGTGCAGGCGTAGCGTAGGTGGAATAATGCCAAATATGGCCATCGAGCGATTCAGGTACGATCTAATACCACGTGCACTACTGGCGTACGCCAGAACTGCGCAGCCCTCGGCATAGGTATGCTAATCACCCCATGCGCAGTGTCGCACTATGCAAATGGAGGCAGATAGTGATTCATGAAGTGGTGCAGGTGTAGCATAAGCCCATGGAAATGTAAACCAAAAAACATGGTTTACATTTTCCCAAACAGAACATCGGAGCTTTGGAAGCGGACCAGACTCATGTATTACAAAGTTAACATACGCCAATGGCTAAATACACAGCCAATGGCAAAAGAAAAGATGCACAACACCTAAAAAACAACATTTAATGTCATGTCCACAGTAAGGCACAGTACAACCACAGGGCATGTGTGCGCAAACTGGAACATAAAGAAAATATATAAAAATGTCATAAAATCCCAATGTAATACAAATCAGGTTTACCATAATACACAATGGTAGGCATGGAACACCACAACCAAGGTGCAAGGGTTGCTAAGGGCCTGCGACAGTGTTCGGCGTGGTAACTATAAATTAGTAGTCAATGCCATGCAAATGCGGCAGATAATACTGAATCGCAAATGTCCCGCCGGATGAAGGCTGAACCATACAGCGCAGCGCTATAATACTGAGGAGTGGCTCAGAGGAGATACATGACATCA
The DNA here is from genome assembly GCF_019279795.1 of Protopterus annectens. Classification (NCBI taxonomy): domain Eukaryota; kingdom Metazoa; phylum Chordata; order Ceratodontiformes; family Protopteridae; genus Protopterus; species Protopterus annectens. Next base: position 575,904,510 of record NC_056725.1, read on the forward strand.
GCAGAGGGGTGTGCCAGCGTAGCAACAAGCACATTGGAGCAATGCAAACTGGCCTGGCTGTTGCTAAGCAAAGCTGCAGGACAGGGGTGGGGAGGAAGGTATAGAATCATTTAGTTGAGAGCACACATGGTGCCCAAAAGCGCAGTATGGGAATGAAAATGTGCCCGAAACCCAGTAAGCGGATGCATGCGGCGCGAACAATAGCACAAACAGGAAGGTCAGGGGAAGAAAAGAAGGAAATGCCGAAGTAGGGTAATTGGTGTACTAATGAGCAATCAACACCAATCAACAAACGGTGGCCAATCGACGGCAGCTGTCAAGTCTGCTCGCAGAAACCTGCAAAACAGGATAGGGGAGGCATCAGAATGCAAAGAAAGGAGGGGAGGCATTGGATTGCAAAGATAGGAGATCTGTCATAGCAGAGCAAAGCAAACCGACAGTAGACTGGCAATAGCACACATTACGCAAGATACGTCAGGTCTAGGAAAGTACAAATGAAAACAGACTGCTGGATGCATGCCAGAAAATGGTAGGTGGAACTTGCAGAAATGTAACTTTTAAAATGTACATGTTGGGAGCTGCCATAGCTGTGATTCATCAGCATGTGTTAGAGACTGATGGTGTTGTGGCAGATGATGCCGACAACCACCGCAGGCCCCGGAGGAGGAGAAGGGTGTTCAGACCAAGGGTAACCTACCAGGGGCTACATGATCTGGAGATAGTAGAGCATTACAGGGTGGACAGGGACATCTTACAGCAAATAATGGAGCTGTGCCGGCCACGCCTGAGAACCAGAAATAACAGAGGGGAACCCATCCCAGTGGACACGAAGGTATGTGTAAGCTTGCGAATACTAGCCACAGGTACCTTTCAAAGGCCAACTGGAGATATAATGGGGATCTCACAGGCATCAGCATCCAGGGTACTACACCAGTTCCTGGATGCCATGTTACCACATGCCAATGAGCATATATACTTCCCCCGAACTCAGGAGAAGTTGGCCAGCAATATGCATCACTTCCACCATGTGACACACTACCCGGAGGTACTGAGTGCGATAGACTGCACGCACATACAAATCAAGTCACCACCCGGTGAGCATAGTAGGCGCTACATAAACCACAAGGGATTCCACTCCATCAACTGCCAGGTTGTGTGCAATGCCCAGGGCAATATCATGGATGTGTGTGCTGGCAGCCCTGGAAGCTACCATGACTCCCATATCTGGCATGCCTCACAGCTGTATCAGGTATTTATCAGGGGGGACATCCCACATGGCCACCTTGTGGGGGATGCTGGCTATGCACTGGAGCCGTGGATGATGACTCCCATCAGAAATGCGCACACACCCATGCAAGAACGCCATAATGAGGCACACGCACAAACCAGAATCATCACAGAGTGTGTGTTCGGGATGCTGAAATCACAGTTCTGGTGCTTGGACACATTTGGTGGAGCCTTGCAGTACTCTCCAGGCACTTGTGCCCACATCGTCATAGTATGTGCCATGCTACATAATATGATCCTGTGGAAACAGCTGCAGCAGGGACAAAATGGTGAAGGCCCTCATAGCCCACCGCAATTGCCAAGGCCATCACAGGCACAGAGGGATTCAGACCACGAACACACTGTGCCAGCCCCAGTAGGCAGACGGAGGTGTGCCCAATATGCCTACGCTTTGGCAAAGAGGGAACGTATAGCACATACACTGACAGTGTAGGCCCCTACGGACTGACACACCTCTCCACCTGCACACACAGTAAAATGGATGGCACACAAGCACTACCACCTGTAAATTGTAATGTATAGGTGGCCCACTGTATGAATCCCACATAGGCAGCCCTCAAACATTGTACACACAACAGCTATAGGAACAAGGAATGTCAACACCTGAACAGTACATGCGCCTATCACCATATGGTGGTGCTGTGTGTATAGGTTCCCAGGTACAACAGTAGGTTCACGGCCAACTGTCAGAGGCCATACACCAAATGGGGCAAACAGTGTCCGCTGTTGCCACAACATCGAGTAGCCAACTGTTGTGTAGAGGAGCAGAGGCAATCATGGGAGCACAAGTGTGTAAGCACTGTTCTGCACACACTCACCACAGAGTCCCTGCTGCGTTAATGAGGGGCTGAAAATTATATAATCATGGATGTTGTGTTAAGGCATGTGGTGTACCCATGACAGGTATTCGTCACCCCAGCATGCTCCACCCACGGTCATTTGAAGGTGTAGCACAGTATCGTGTGTGGCTCACTGAGATATACATACCCAATGCTGGAGCACATCCAGTAAACATCATATGGACATACCATTAACTGGACTCATCAATATGTAAACTAACTGAGTTACCCATGTAAGTGCAGTATGGAGTAACAGCCGTAGTATACTCCACGTACAAAATGACATAACACGTGTACAAATCCCAGATGGCCATATGTTAAATGCAGTGACCGTCGTGCATGTTCCCGGTCCCACGTCCTGCAAGGGATGTAATGTAATCCCGAAGGCAAGAGTAATGCATGTTGGATGCAGGTCAGCAGATCATGTTTAGCACACGTTACCGGGAATATGCATTGCCCACTACTGGTAAGCGACGTTTAAATATGACTATATGGATATGCGCGAAACAGGGATAAGCTACACCGAATATCATGCAGACCACGGTCAATGATGTCCAGAACAGGTGAAACCAGCATTATTCACCCCTGTACTAATAGCGCCTGCTCTGATAGGTAAAACAACCACTGCCAGGTGTAGAACACGCAATCATGTATAGAATCATCTAACACTATTGCTAGGCAAGATGTACCTATGGTAGGGTTGCCACCTCTTCAAATGACCAATGTGGGACATACGTCAGATGTCTGCAGGCCGACATATACACCCGGCCAGTACAAAATGCAGAACTTCACTGTTTTGCCTAGATAAAAGCTCATTCCTGTAATGTTTACTTACTTATTCTGTTTCTAGAACATATAGGTGGTTCAGATACAGAATAACTGTTTTATGCAACTGTTACATAAACTATAGGAAATAAGTATGTTCTAAAATCCCAGGACATTTGCCATGTTCACAAATATTTTGCAGGACACAACTGCCTAAAGAGGGATTGTCCCTCACAGAGTGGGACAGCTGGTAACCCGAACCTACGGCATGTGTGTAATGTGACAGGTACAGACACAAACGTGCGGAGTCCAGGAAACAGTATACACCAACAAGTACACAATGAAAGGTGTAGCTTGCCTGTCACTTTCCCCGTCAGATATATATATATATATATATATATATATATATATATATATATATATATATGTACACATATATACATATATATAAAATACAGAAAGAAAGGGTGATAGAGTGATATATGTTGATATATACCGAGTCAACAATATCTGCAAATATATATAGATAGGTCAACGACATTCATAACACCTCGGAGGTACAAATAAATAGGATACCGCCAACTATGGAATGTGTAACATACCGACATGCGTAACCACGAGGCTGAAAGACCGAAAGAACACAGTACCAGAACAGTACAACTGCGAGTAATAGTATGATGATATGAAGGGACATTTAGTTACCGCTGCCGGTGTTGCGGTCCATGTAGGTAGTGTGTTCAACTGTGTTTGTGAGTGCTGTAGTCTGTGTATGTGTGTGTTGAGGGTGCCATGTGCGCCTCCGTGTGACTGTAATTTGTGTGTGTGTCCGCATCATGTGTCTGTTAGTGCCAACTTGGAGGTAGATCATTATGGTAGGTGTGGGTATAGCTAGCCATAGGCATACGGTTACCACCTGTCCCTCATCAGGAGGGACAGCCACTCCCTGGGCAGGTGTGTCCTGACATAAAACATTACAAAGGGCAAATGTCCGGGATTGTAGGACATTAATATGTCCCATATATAATGTAATAGTTGCATTAAATAGTTATGTCTGTATGTAAGAAACGTAAATGTTACATGCAATATGATAAGTAGCCAAAGTCCCACAATAGGTATGTATTGAGGATAAAAGTATGTGCTAACCTGTGTACTGACCGTGGCTATGTGTTGGCCTGTAAACACTGCTGTGCATCCCGCAAATTGTCCAACAATGGCCATATGAAAAGGTGGCAACCCATGGCAAAGAGGTTCTGTTACCAACACAACCGCAATGACTGCAAATATCTGGGACAGAAATACACGGGATAGCTGTCAGTTAGACATATCCCTTTACATATCGCTGCAATTCCGGAGGTATGGAAGTATCAACCTCACCTACATACTATATAGAAACCAATTAACAATGGCCCAATGTACAATCCCGTAACATAAGTCTACTAACTGATAGCTCTTTAATTAGGGACGGAGCCCACACACATATATATGGAATATGTAGAAATGCAAGTCCCACAAACCTGTATATGCTATGTACACCCACCGACATCCCCCACACTAAAAACTCTAGCAATACAGACTGCAATAACAGCACAAACATCCAGTTAGTCAATTACATCTGCAGAACCGTCAACATACCTTGTGAGAGATACAATTAAAGGCGCCATGCAAAATTGCAGCCGTTATATAATGGAACAAATGGCGATGTTACAGGTTTTGTTTGCAATAGTCCGTTATCAGACGTTGGGATGACAGGAACACCCACATGTTGAACCACATACTCTAGCTGTCACACACAATTCACGGGGGACATAAATCCAAAGTATAATTGTCTCTATGCATAGCAGTTGCAATTACACATAACAAAACACAATACAGGCCGTCTCCCCAAAGGTAGGGCAAATGGGCAACGCCCAAGTGGAGAATTAAATTATACCCCACTGTTGGTGTGTAATTGGCGAATGGAGTAGCTGCACAGCTGATATGCAAGTAATTAGCTACTCAGGAACACCAACTGGCAGGAGGAAACCAAATGTTACAGGTATCGACGTATATAAGGATGACTTGCGAGACATTCAAACCATATGCTCATACAAACTACCTGTTTAAGCAGTGTGAGAGAGATAGAGATGAAAGTCCGTAACGATAACAATGTATGTAGAACACTCGGTATGTAAGTTTATGTATAGCATGTATTTTATTAATTATTTACTGTATGTATAGCCTGGTTTGCATTAATTGAAAGTGTCTGCAATGCATAAAGTGGGAAAAGGTATTTATGTAGTGATGTCTTGCTGAGCTTACTAACGCATGTAGAAACTGTGCGTCCAGCAGTGGGCCACAAGGTACACATCACAGGCACCACAAGGGATGCGACATGAAGGCTTTAAACAGAACATTTCCATACAACCCGCCGTCAGTGGTAGGGTATGTCCGACAAGTAGGGGATAGTATATGTTGATATACTGTCACAGTAGGCATGTGTATGAGCATACAATGACAATGACATGTCTAAGGTGGTCCCGCTGTGCAAGTATGCTTTGCATTATGGGATACTATGTGAAATATGTGTAATGTATAGTATTGTAGGTAGATATGTCAGATATTCTACACAGCATAACAGGCATATCATGCATACCAAAGGTATCGTCTATTGGCATGTACAATAACAGGATACATATGGCTTGTAGGCACGGGACATTGCAATAGCATGATAGCTAATCTAAATGGAAGGGCTACCAAATAACCATGCACACAGGACATGTAATAGATTCACAGGTTCATAGTGGGGTACTATGCAGTCTGGCAAGTCTATGTGTAAGCACAACTACAGTGTTCACACCAGTGGCACCTCTCTAGTGTAGTGTCCTGTGAACAGTAGAGCCATGTGTTACCTGCACCTCTGCACAGTACAGCCACTGCAGTGATCCCTGGCGTACATGTGTCTCCCAACCACCAAGGGAGGTATCACATGAACAGTGCTACTGAGTGTCCCTGCGTGATGTACATAGGACTCATGTTCCAAAGCAAGGTGAGTGACTGGTTTGGGAATGTAACCCTCAAGCACATCCCACTCATTGTTGCGTGTGTGCACATATCCATGAGCATGTTGCTCACAGTGGCTTTTGCTTATGTCGTGTATGTGGAGTATATCCATTAATATTGTTGTGGACATGGGCCCTGTCTGTTCAGCAGAGGTCACCCCTGAGTATGTAGTATGCAAATGTGTACAGACGTGGTGTCCGTAGTTCAGCCGCATACTTTAACTGTCGGAGCTCAATAAACATCATGGCGTGTTAATAGTGTGGTATGGAAAGCTGTAGCTGCTTTGTAAGGTACACCCTAAATGGGGTGGTGTACCCTTGAATGTGTGTAGACGTCTTGAGTTCAGAGGTATAATGGGTGCCTATGTACCAGCTACACACCCAGTACAGATAAGTGTGGCCACGTAGAAGGATATCCACGCCACAGTGGCAATACGGTAACCACAGGAGTGGGTGCGACATATGTGTGTACTACAAACATGTACAATGTGACATGTATGTAGGGGACTACCACCTATGTGATAGTCAGTGGGTGAATGGTGTAATGCAAAGGTGATGTTCATGCACCTTGTGTCATGCAGCTTGAGGCCATGATATTCATATCAAGTATCTGTCACAGTGACACCCATATGGATGGAGTCAGTATCAGCTGGTGGATCAATCATGGTGCTTTGTATGCAGGGGTATGTAAAGCTGGTCAGGGAAAGTCCCTCTGTGCTAGCCTGTACCTCAGGGAAGCATATACTGAACATGAGGGGCCCAATGACTGAGGACTGTGGTATGGCAAATGTAACTGAAATGCAGTAGGTACTATGGTATGCTACCCTCATTGTGTGTGCCCTGTCCATGAGCCACATTGCATAATATCCTGAGACATAGGGTACGATGTGCAGGTGGATGTGTATGATGTCAATACCAGAATGGAGAACGGTGCTGAAAGGCAATGAGAGGACAATGTAGGATGTGTGGACTCTCGTACCATCATCAACTACCCTGGTAACTGTATGAAAGGAGTCCACCAGGTGTAGGGGCTATGCTCTGGCCCTAACAAGTCCAACCCGGGTGGCATCAAAGGACCGGAGCCCAACAATGTCTCTGTGAATGATGTCCTTGATGATGTGCCCCATAGCCATGCAGAACAGTCCAGTCAGGTGTGTAGGACTATAGTCCCACTCATGCATTGTGGTGCCACCTGTGTGGAGTGCGATAAATGTTGCTGTGTGCCATTCAGGGGCCACAATGTCTGATACAAGGCTATTACTGAATATGGTGGCCTAGTGGGGAGACATGTCGTCCAGAGGTTTGTGGACATCACAGCCTGGGACTTTGGAATGTAACATGGGGCCAGTGTCCAGAAAGTGTACCAGAAAGGCTCATCCAGACTCTGCTACACTTTGCTGTGAAGGAAAGGTTAGTTTGCTGTTATTTTTTGTATTTCTGTATTGCCTTTCTATATTTTGAATACTGTAGTTTGTTTTCTTTATCTTGTGTTTTGCTTGCATTCTGTTTTAACAGCATATTAAAACTTCAAAAGAGACCACAGCTCTCTCTGTTCTGAGTCAGGCAGAATTTTTTCCCTCCCTCCCACCCATTTAAGTTGTCTTGTTAAAATACCACTGTCTTTCTAGTTGCCCGCCTCTTATGTTAATCTGACCATATATCTCATTTCTCTCTACTTTCACTGGCTTATGTGAGTAATCACAAAACCATCACTTTTGAAATCCCACCCTTCAATTATTTAAATTTATTGGCCATCCTACAGTATTTCATAGTACCAAAATACAAAAGTAACCACCCTTTCAGTCCATCTTGCTGTTTTAAAAATAGTAACTCTCCACTAAACCTTAACTTTTTAAACAGGTAAAACTCAAGTTACCTACTTTCATATATAACTTCTCTAGTGCACACTGCAGAGTGCATTCTTTTCAATCTTACCTTTAAGCATCCCTGTTACTAGCACTTTCTCTAATACCTAAAAGATCATCTCTACTTGACTCCAAGTAGACTTTTCTCTATCTGTTAAACCTAGCACTTGCTCCTACAGTACTTATTACCTTGATACGGCACTCTTATAGATAGCACCCCAAAAGGCAAACCCCATTTCGGTCACCCACATCCCCGGAATCTCTTTTAAAGTTTTTTGTCTAGTCCTTCTAGCATGTCGAGGGATCAGTTGCTAGTGTCCTCTCCTGCTCAGCTGGTGAACCTGGGAATATTGAGGCAATGTTACAATTGCCTCATGTACACAGACAACCCTCTCCTCCTCCCACAAAACACAAATACATGTGAGAGATGCAACTATACGGCCAAACTGGAGGCTGAGCTCTCTCAACATAGGACTGGCAAGACCAGTCAGGAGGAGAAGGTTACCACACACACTATAGACCCAGTCTCACATAGTACCATCACAACCTCAAATCATACACATAAACACACAAAGACATACTCGGCGGCTCTGATCAAAAATCTACCAAAACAGCAGAGGCCACCAAAGCAGACACCCAAACAACCACCACCTCAGAACACAACACCTGCAACACATAGACCTCACAGTCAGAGTGTCAAACAGTCACAGCCCTTAAGGCCAAACACAATGCCAGACACACTAGTCATTGGTGACTCCATAGTCAGACACACTGACGTCCCGCTCACCAGACTGAGTAAGGAGAAGGTCACAGTAAGCTGCCTGTCGGGCGCTAGAATCCGCCACATAACGCAAGCACTCAGGTCTCTCAACAGCAGGTACAAATACGACTCAGTCATTGTCCACGCTGGTGTAAACGACCTGAGACGTACCTCCTTGGACTACATGAAAAGAGACATTGAGGAGCTCTCTGATTATGTAGCCCAGGCAGGTATGACCCTGACCTTGAGCAGTATCCTACCTTCACCAAGAATTATGCCACAATACAGAGATAAGATGATCAGCTTTAACAATTGGCTTAAACTCTGGTGTCATTCAAAGGGGATCCAATGTCTGTCTGCCTGGGATGACATGCTGGACAAGCCACGCTGCTTCAAGGGAAGGGACGGCTTGCACCTGTCAACCCTGGGATTCCAGATATTGGCAAAGGCTCTTGCCACCCCCATAGTGCCTTTTTTAGGCAAGGCTCAAATGATAAACCTACCACCCTAGAACACAAAAAAGGAAAAATACTAAGGGTAATGCTGCTCAATGCCAGAAGTCTAAATCTCAAAATGCACGCACTCGAGGCCCTTCTCAGTATGGAGAACATCGATGTCTGTGCAGTGACAGAAACCTGGTTCAAGGCTCCTGAGAGCACCCCAGCACTATCAGGTTTTACCTCTTATCATGCGTTCCGGCCCCAAAATCCGGACAATACCAAGAAAGACACCCACACCTCAAGACTGGTGGCAACGCACGATGCATCGGAGACCATCCAGGTGCAATTAACCATAGGCAAGACTGCTCTGCAAATTGTAGCATGTTACAGGCCACCCTCACAAACTCAGGAACCTCACATGGCCTTCCTGAAAACACTAGAGGGGATAAATGTATCACCAAACACCATCATACTAGGTGACTTCAATTACCCTAATATAGACTGGGAACACTACTCAAGCCCAAACACCCTAGCCCAAAAGTTCCTGGAATTCATAAACTCAAATGCCATGGAACAACTAGTCACCATCCCCACAAGAGGAGAAAACATACTTGATCTCATCATCACGAACATGGGAGCACAATGTTCAACACTGGAAGTATATCCCTCACTGGTGAGATCAGATCACAAACTAATCTCGCTGGAGGTCCTCATCCCACCCCACCTGAAATAAAAAGACCACAGTAAAGAACTTCGAAGCCGACTTCACACTTCTAAAGACTAGTGTGGTCTCCTTTAAGGCCCCTGAGCCGGCGGAAAACAGTACTCAAGCCGCTGAATCACTTACAAATGCCTTCTACCAGCACCTGCAGGACTGCATGGATAAGGCAATCCCAAGCAAAACAAAGACTCTTTGTACCAAAGGCAAGCGTCCAGTCTGGTGGACCCCAGCCATAAACAAACTCTACAACAAAAGGAGGAAGCTACTACAAGATAGAGCAAAATCCTTAAAAGGTAAGACACCCTTGATCACTATAAGTAAAAACTAAGAGCTCTCATAAAATCATCCAAAGCAAATTTTGAGAGAAAAATAGCTAAAGACTCAAAAGACAATCATAAGGCCTTCTTTAGCTATATTAGAAACCTGGGAGGAAACTCCCAGATATGCTCAGAACTAGTTCAAAATGATGTGAAGATTACTGATCCTACAGACATTGCCAACATACTGGCTGACAGGTTCAGTGCAAACTTCTCCGCCCCGTGCCCCCGAAAAGGAGAGATATCTATACCAAGCGATTGGAGGCCCCCAAACATCTCCAACGCCCAAGTGAGTACTGCTCAAAAAACAAAAGCAAAAAAACACAACATCCATGGGACCTGATGGTGTCCCCGGCTGTGTGCTCCACGAACTCAATGAGGAATTAAACCCACAGCTAGGACAGCTGTTTAATCATAGTCTTACCTCTGGATACGCACCCAGGAGTGGCGCACTGCAACTGTGGTCCCACTTCACAAAGGCGGTGCCTCCACCGACCCTAGAAATTACCGCCCATTAGCTTGACAAGCCTTATCTGCAAAGCCATGGAGAGGATCATAATGGACCTCATAAATAAAGACATAGGGAATTTGCAGACTTTGGATCCATCCCAGTTTGGCTTTGTCAAAGGCAGATCATGCCTTCTAAACTTGGTTGACTTTTTGAAACAGTCACCAAAGCCATTGATGAGGAAAGGCAGTCCATACAGCCTACCTCGATCTGGCGAAGGCCTTCGATACAATACCCCACTCGGGTATCATTGAAAAACTCATCAGCTTAAAAGTTAACCCATACATCACAAGATGGGTTGCAAACTGGCTGAGTGACAGAACCCACAGGGTCAGAGTTGCTGGTGCCATGTCAGACTCAAAGCCTGTCACAAGTGGTGTACCACAGGGCTCAGTCCTGGCCCACTCTTGTTTGGCATCTACTTTTCCGAAGTACAAGCAAACACAGGAGGGTTATGGCTGACAAAGTTTGCAGATGACTGCAAACTGGGTGCCATAGTAGAAAACACATCTGACACAGATATCCTTCAGAAGGGTCTCACAGAAATGGATAACTGGTGCCAGAGCCATGGCCTAAAGTTAAATGCCTAAAAATGCATAGTCATACCCTTCGGGAAAAACAAGGTTACCCCTAGCTACCAAATAGGTGGCAATCCACTGAGCACAGAAGAAGTTATCAGGGACCTGGGGACCCAGGTTGATAGTAGTCTGTCATTCGACACCCATGTAGCTAAAGTAGTTAGGAAGACCTTCTACATTGCCCACCTTATCATGAAGGGATTCTCATCTAGATCAAGGGAGGTCATAGTCTCCTATACTCATCACTCATCAGACCAATGATTGAGTACAATGCCCCATTCGAATGTATCTGACCCGACACTTGCAGCAGCTGGAGAGGCCACAAAAGTTCCTCACCAAAAGGATAAAGGGTCTCAAACATCTGTCCTATGCTGCCCGACTGAAAGAACTCCAGCTCTATTCAGTCGCCGCTTGCTCAGAGGTGACCTTTGCCTAACATACAAGGCCATGTCAAACCCAGATTTGATGAATATGCTTCACCTCAAAAATCTAGATCCGTCAGAGCCACAAGGGTGGGAGACTTAAACCTCGACACGGCTATTAATAGGACGTGCTGGAGGGATAGATTCATCACCCAAAGACTCCCTATGCTGTGGAATAAAATCCCGGTATATGTGAGGCAGAGCACCTTGCTGGCCTTGTTCAAGAGAAATTTTGACCAATGGATGGGAGATCGCAGATATACCCCAGGGATTACCTCAGTGTCACTGCTCAACAGAGGCACAGCAAAATAATGGGTATAGTTCCCCATACTAAAGGGGTGGCGTAAGCCACAAAACTATGGGCTAGGCTTGTAAATGCCCTCGGGCAGATAGCCTAGTATGAACCTATGAACCTATGAACCTATATATAGAGTGCAGGTTAGTACTGTGTAGGTGTGACCGCAGGGACACCGCAATGTTCCTGCATGGATTGTGGCCCTGCAGTGAGTGAGAGGGTGTAATGTTAGCATTGAATCCATCTGCCAGCATGTTGCCAACATCACCTGGGTCTGTAATATTCCTGAGTGACTGTTGTATGTGAGAGCAGATGTGGGTGTTACCAACGACTACTGACATACCACCATAATGCCTTGTGGTATACAATGGAAAGTGTCGCAGTAATGTTTACATAGCTAGTCTTGGAGTATGTGACGAGGGATCCCGTGGCCCTAACGAGGCTGACCAGTGAGCTACCCCACCCATGGGATTGTACACCACTGTGCAACAGCCTCCACCTTTTGTTGTACATTATGTCCATGGAACTTGACCACCAGAGTGGCGTCTGATATCTGGTGTGTACCATCATGGCTCTGTGTGGAATAGCATGATCCATGCAGTCGTGTACATGCTAATGAAGTGCACTGGGGTATGTTTCAGCATTTGTAAGTGCATTGTCCATCTGCACGGGTGTCATGACATTAACAACCGCTGTCATAAGACGTCTGTAGTAGGTGTTGTAGTACTCATGTACTGTGTATGCCATGAAGGGTGTGGTGCCGGGATGTGGCTAACAAGGTTGATTAGCATATGTTTGGAATCCACCAATGAGGGGATAACCCCAGGTGTGGAACACCAGTCACATGTTGGTAGTGTTCATGTCAAGGTTAATGTTGGTCTTGGAGGTGGTGTGTATGGGTTGATCCAGCCGAGTGGAGGTTATGACTCATGGATGTGTCGGTACATGAGTGGCTATCCCAGTTAAGTGTGTGGTAGTGTCAGTCACACATCAATAGTAGCTGTCTGAGCCCTACTGTCCAGTACATCAACAAATGAGGTCTGGTAACCGTGGGGTATGTTGTTTAATCTGTAGCTTGTTACAATGTGTATAGCGGTTCCGGACACAGTTAGTTGCACGTGGAGCACCTCTGATGCATTGTGCTAAGTAACTAGCCAGGATGTGTGTACAACATAGTGGGATATGGGAACACCCAGCTGTGGGTGTGCCGGTCCAGGTATGTGCCTGAAAGGTATGGTCTGTCTATAACCTGTCATTACAGGTGTGCTCTGCAGAGCCTAGAGGCAGGTCCCAGTCACTGCAGAGATATTGGAGTGGTGCATTATAAGGTGTGCCTTGCCTCCGTGCGTCACAGAGGAAGATGCAAGCAATGTGTCACATGACCCCATGTCCTGCTTGCCAGTTCTCGTCCTGCCGGTGACTGCTATTGGAAACTGTGCAAGACAGGCAGTATAGAAGCAGCAAGAGCCTTACATGTGATCTGTACTCCCAGGGCTGACAGGTGCAGGTTTTCTGTGCCAAAGCATTGTGTTTGACCAGGTCAATCAAAGCGGACAGATACCAGATGCCTGTGGAATGACAGCAGAAGCATAGGCAACTGTTGAAGTGACACAGTCAGTCATTGTACAGTGGTATCGGGTCCGGATGAATGCGTAATGCTCCCCAGGGCTAGGCCCACACCTTCAGGGCTACAACACTGGTGAGCTATTGCATGTCCCTGCACACATTGTCTGGGAAGTGGCATCTCAGGGCAGTCACACTAACATGGAGAATGACAGTCACATCATACCTGGTGAGGTGTGGCATGGGTGCATAGGTTATGTTGCAGAACCAGTTACCCGACAGCAAGATGTAAGCGACTATCACCTTGTGTAGCCTGCTGTGTGGAGCTGCAGTTTGACCGCTTACAGACTCACCTATGACTGTTGTGTTGTGTATGTTATAACACCCTATTGGCTGTATGTGATGGGCACACATGAGTCTGTGGGCTATAAGTTGGTGATGTTGTGTTCCGTGATGGGGGCTGCCTCTGGTGCCTACACAGAGTATGGAGAGGTACTGCACAAGTTGTCCTCGTATGTGTGGCCTGTGGTGGAGATCATGTGAGACTATGTGATGAGTGGGGTATGTTGCGAATGTTACACATCCCCACATGACTGTCAGGTGCATCCAAGGTTCGTGACAGCATTACCCCCAGCAGGGCTGCATAAGTGCATCCCCCACAGGCGGTAGTGTCGTATGTTGGGAGGTGAGCATTGAATGTGTACATGAGACAATTGCTCTGTTGCCACATGTACAACATATCCATCATATAGACAGGCAATAGCACTGGTATGTGACAGTCGGACATGCCTCTGTATACAACCCTGTCTCACAGGATATGTGCGTTGCGTGTGTACAACAGCTGTTGTACCATAAGCAAGCTGGAAATTTTAGGACAGCCAGTGTACCTGTGGGAAATGGTGTGGAATGGGTGCTATATCAATCAGTAGCTCATGACATGCTCAAGTTCTGAACAAGTGCCTAGCATGACCATACAATACAGATAGGGTGTTGGATAATATCAACCCACAAGTGGTGATGACAGTCATAATGGGTGGCACCTGCTGAGTATGGTGTGCATGTCCATGAACCATTATCACTGTAGATGTTAGCAGTACAGATGTACAAGACAGTACGGATGTTTGATTACAAATACCTTTGTATGTCACAGGAGTGTTCTACCAGTGCCTGTTGACAGACTCACAACTACAAAAGGTGCCAGAGTGACATGTGCATATCACGCCAGTGCCATCTACAGTAGAACAGGGTAATGTGTTGTACTCCACCCTCATTGTAGCCCATACCACACAGACAAATGTTAGGAATCTGTGTATGAAAAGATGTGAATGGCCATGACCTATGAGGAATAGCTGTGTCAGTGTTGTGAACAACATACAGAATGGGCTGTGTGGGTGAGGTGTGTGACATATGTGCACATTCTGATGGATGATATCAGCATTGTCACCGCTAGGTGAACATCCCTGTACCCACTAACTATCACATAGGCTGTGGCCAACATTATGGACACTGTGTAAGGGATGGTGCTGTGCAGTAGACCTCCCTGCCTTGGTGATGTCTGCAGGCCCCTTGGGTAGTCATATGAGGTACCCATGTCATGACAGGGTGCCATCCATGAGCATGGAGATCATTGGACAGGCATATACAGGACTGGGGTGACCAATATTGGATCACATATTACCTTTAAGGGGTAATGGCCATGCGTGGATGGGCGATACCAGCCTTCACAATCCTCACCTCCACTATGCAGCATGCTGTCTACCTTGCATAAAGACATTTGCTAGACCATGATGATGGACATGCTACATGTCCATATCCTGATCTGTAAGACATACGTCATGGACAGCCACCGTCCTAATACTAGGATCTCCACATGCTGGACAGATCCCTGTGCCATACATGTGACATACTCCCGCCAAACCATGCAACCCTGTCCATCAAAGCTGCACATGTCATCCCAGTCATACATGGTGTGATGGCCGCATGGTAGATGTAGTATCAACTGTCCGGATCAGTAATGCGGCACTGATGCACCTCGCGGTGGCATACTGGCTGTCTGTTACAGCTGGGAAACCTTGCCCGTACATGTTATGGTTGATAACCATCCCTGCGAATGACGTCCAACTAGCCATTGTCCCATGTCTATCACATGTGCAACACAGGTGATCCATGGCAGGATGTTGAACAGCTGTACAGTGCTGTGTAGATGTATATGGCAAAACACATACATGTACAGGTGTCCATGTGTATGTGTGCATTGTCACTGCTCAAGTCCATTAAGGCTGTGTCTGTGTTGATATGTGACATATACACAGCATCAAGGTCAACAGCAGTACCGTGGACACATCCAGGCATGTGCAGATAGGTAAGAACACCAGTGCAGGCAAATAGACATGCCCACATCAAGACAGCATTCACATGGAGTATGAACACTGTAATGAGGTGATACATATATATGGTGATGATATCCAATGCATAACGGGTGTTACATGTGTGTGACACAAACACGTCAATCGTGTCAGTGTCATGATGATTTGCAAAGATTACTGTGCAGATGTACTAGATGTCATAGAAATGTATGTGCAGCAGTATCTCTGTACATCTCTGAAACTGTGACTTGTCACCATCATTATGTCTTACAGATAATGCCTTGTACACACCTTCCAGTGTACAGCCGCCAGGAGGATGATATCCTCATTCCGTAACTCCATGAGAACTATGAGGTGTTGTTCAGCCATGTGCCACAGCATGCCCAGCAGCGGGACGACCTGTGGCAGGATCTACGCAGGAGGGTGAACGATGTGGGTGGCCATAACCGCACCTACCAGCAGGTGAGCAGATACTGCACAGACTTGATACGACATGCAAAACAGTGTGCCACTGCAATCGCCAGGGAACAAGATGAAACAGGTGGTGGGCCATCAACCCAGCCTCCACTCACACACACCGAGGAGCTACTGGCCAGTCTGGGGACACCCTCAGAACAGCATCCACACACACTAGCTGCCATCGTAGAGGTGGGTGTATCCCAACCAATGAGCCTGGAGTTGCCTGGTAAGTCAGTACTGCACATATGGCTATTATATCCCATTTAGTTGCATGTGTCACTGTACATTATGTAAAGTAACAACATATGCAAGGTATGTGGACACACATGCTGCATACTACAGTATGCTACCCTGTGTATGCACACATGTGCATACTATATGCTATTATACAGGCGAATGCGTTAACATGCACAGTGAACCCTGCGGCTGTCAGACAGTCAGGGATACTGCTGTGTCACCCCTATACAGGTACCTCTGTCATGCCGCACAGATATGAGTCCGTTGCAGGTGAGACTGTCATCAGTATCAGGCATGTTAAAGCATAGCTCTATTTGCCATGTGGCCAGTTAACAGTTGCACACTTGATGTTTGTTCCAGTCACGATATACAGGTCGCATCACCCATCATTCACACAGGCCACCCATGTGCAATATATGCAAACAAAATGATACACCAACTTGAAACCACAGTAGTTGTCATTGCTACATGTGTGGTCAGCTGTGCATACAACAGTGGAGGTGTTCTACAATGGAGGCATATGTAGTATGCAGAGGAACAACATGTGTGGTATGCAAACAGTACCACACAGTGAGCTGTGATATGGGCAGCCCACAGGTGTCACCATTGTGTTATATGCCCCTGCATTGGGTGCACACATTGTGATGTGTCATCTGACATGTCCCAGACATGTAGTTTTCTGGCTGCAATATTGTCACACTATCCCATGACCCATACCCCACATACCAAACATACAACCCGTTGTCTGCATAGCCCTGTGGATGGTGACATATCTGACATCTATGGGTGTATGTCTTATGGGACAACACAGACATGTGAGATGGCCATCACACACATTTGGTCAACACATGCGCACACATGGCCATGGGGGATGGCCAGAGACACGTAGCCACACAGTAGATGTGATGTGTACACACCCTGTTGCACATTGTCCACTAATGGTCCAATTATAGCCTTAGTTAACTGATTATACAGTTGATGTGGTACACTGGACATCCTAAAAGCCTGTGTACAGCTAGTGGAGGTGTCACTGACGTCTACCATATAACATCTGTTGAACATCATGACTGTGTCATAGCATGACAGTAGTTGCCTGTACAGCTTCCACAGACATTGACACCACATCAGGCCACAGATACTGTACATTTCCCTTGCTGCTGTAGGACATCACCGTTAGCTGTGCACCTCGTGTGTGTGGTACATCAATGTCATGTGGGAAATGGTGAATTGACATGTCCACTATGTGTGGACATGGTTGCCAGGCAGCTAAGATCCTGTAGTTGTTGTGCAGGGGTGTCATCTGTAGGTCCTCCACTGACCTGTCACTTGACACAGCATGGTTTGGTGTGTATACACCTCAGCATCGTGGGTCACAATCCACAGTTGTGTCATGGGTATGCATGCAGTTATGGCTATGCAATGTGTACATATTATGCATTGTACAGCAATATAGATGCCTCATGATGCCATGCAATGGCACAGTATCTGTACTTCACACTGTATAGCAATGTAGACGGCTCACACTACCCTTCCTTGCTCATGCACATTTGCTAAACATGATTCTATCTGTAGGGCATACAGACAACACCACAATGTGATGCCCATTACTATGCTGTACATGTGTCAGGACACCATTCTGTCAGACATGTATGCATGTTAATGCACACGTTAGCAGACTACATGTAAAGATCACGTCAGCCATGTGTACTGTTATCCTGTTCTGGTCCACATGGTGTATCATGGGGATGCATGCATACTACCATGATTGTGTGAACTGCATGGCTACTGATATGACACCTGCTTGCTGTAGTGTGCACCCCAGGGAGGTATGCTTACTAACACTATTAATGTCTGAGCTGCATGCCCTCTGCCGTATCGCAGGCATGCTGCATGCCATCTGTCAAATCACATGCATGGTGTGGCTGTGTGTGTGTGTGTGTGTGTGTGTGTGTGTGTGTGTGTGTGTGTGTGTGTGTGTGTGTCTGTGTGTGTGTGTGTGTGTCTGTGTGTCTATTGTAATTTAGAGTCTTTCTTTGCATTCACAGGTGATGTAGGTGCGTTACTCTCCTGCGGTCCATCTGATGTTAGTGTCCCCACAGATACTAGCAGTGATGAACATATGCATGAGGTACAGGCAGGGTTGTCAGGGGCTGAATCTGTGCCAATGGTTGCCATCCCAGCTATGTCCCCCTCTTCCCCGCACACAGTTCTGCTGCCAACAAATACCGCATCACCAATGGCCATAGAGGAAGGACAGTCAGCGTCTGTTAGCGTGGAACAGGAACGTGTGGTGGCTACAGAAGGTGTGTCTACACACCATGGTGTCAGTGTAATGACTGCAGATGTGCCAAACAGGCATGTGGCTGGTGCTGCTCGTAGGAGGACCTCTGGCAGACATGCACCTGCAGGACAGAGCACAGTAGCTGGTATCACCAGATGCATGTTCCAGGCTGTAATGGCAGCACAGGCACGTGCTGAACAGCAGAACAGAGAAGGGCAGAGGCTGCAGAGGGTTGCTATCTGTACCCTAAATGACAACATCCAGGCATTGGCAAATGCTCAACAGCAAATTGCTGATTTTCTGGACAGGTGATTGGGTGACATGGTTGGAATCCTTGACCATGGCATGGCAATCCACGAGCGTGAGCTGTCTGTGCTGGAACATCTGGTAGGAGTGAGGTGTAGGCCACGTGGACGTAGGCCAGCTACACCACCTACTGCAGGTCAATGTGAGTGCCACCTCACATGACCACTCCCATGGTGCTGGTAGCAGTAGCAGTGCAGCTGGTGCTGTGCTGTCCACACCAGGACACAGCAGGCCACGTGGACGTGGCCCTGGATGTTCCCAGTGGGAACACGGTTCCAGTGGACATGTGTCGTCGGACAGTAGCCAAGCTGTACCTCCTCCTGGTAGTGCCCGTGCAACCCCTAGCAGGCACAGGTCACGTGGCCGTGGCCGGACACAGTGAGCTGTAAAACCTGGTCTGTACAATCTGGAGCTGTCAATAATACCCTGTGTAGGCCTCACAAAAGGCAGAACTGTGTGCACACATACATGCGTACAGCAAAGACATCTGTAGGGCACCACAACACCCACATGCATACTGAACAGACATGTCCAATCATATCACTAGCCCTTACCCACACACAAGATGTCATCCATTGATGCAGCCTATGCCCCTGGCAAACATTATCACCCTGTGCATATGATGAAGCCTGTGCCGCATCCCTGTCATCCACATCATTGGTGCAGGGACATGCTCAAATGGTCTGATGCACAGGGTGAACAGAATAGTGAGAAGTGTATATTACATTAGTTGTGTAAGAATAGTGAGAGAAGTGTATATTACATTAGTTGTGTGTGAATAGTGAGAGACGTGTATATTACATTAGTTGTGTACTGTTGACACGCACCAGACATACCATGTAGTACAGGTTTAGCATGCATTGTTATATGTTCACAGTATGTGTCTTAGTAACAACAGTAACAGCATGTTGGTAATGATGCCCTGGTTCCCTCCTTATGGTCTACTTGCATGTGCCTACAGGTAGCACTGTTTGCAGTCTCCCATGTGTAACTGTGGAGTACTCACAGGCACATATGGCAATATCAGCATGCTATACGTAGCCTCAGCCTGACTGTTGGAAAGTCTAACATAACACAGATGTCCACACATGTACTGATCCAGAAGCATGTGGGTAGTTTAATAAGCTACAGTGGCTAAAGACATGACATCCATACCAAGTCACATCACAGGCATTTTGACATGGTGTAGGGGTTGTACACAGTGGTCTGGCCAATGATAATGTTAGAAGCCACTTGGTAGCATGAGGCCTCACTGTGTAGCAGTAATACCCTGTCACATTACAGGAACATGCTCACACTCACAGGGTCAACAACACTATAATGCACACCTCATATTGTTGAGGTGAGGACCCTTGCCTATGTGGTCATCACTGTCACAGTACTGTGAACCCACATGACGCGACACAGAGAAAGAACATGTACAGGTAGCCAGTGCGGCTGAGACCGATGGCATCAACAGGATAGTGGACTGCATCACTATGAGGGGTTAGGGATCCTGTGTGTTCTGTATGGTAGCATACACCCTCACTCCATGCACCAGACAGCCATACATACCTTACATACACACACACACACACACACACACACACACACACACACACACACACACACACACACACACACACACACACACACACTGTGGAGACCACAAATGTCATACACATATGGATAGCTGATGTGTGTGATACACACACCACACCTGCCTACATCATGCTTTCCACACAGCAGTATGTACAGATCTCTACAACAGTGTACAGGGGTGTGTAACAATTGGGATGTATTCCCCACCATATGTGGCATATATGGTCACACAAGCAAACACACATTTCAGTACTGTGAATGATACACCTGCTATATGATGATATGTCTGACAGACATGCAGCAGTATTTGCCACATTATGTGTACCAACGCTACCTTCAGCAATTGTGCTGCTATATGCACATGGGAGGATGTAAGTGTTACAGGTGTCAAGTGAAGTACTGTCAGTGACACCTGACCGCTGTGTGGGTTTTATGTCTCCACCGTCCAGTAACGGTAACATAGCGTACTGTTTGCACATGTAATGGTAGGATGGCGTGTGACACACCTGTGAGCCATCCCCGGCAAACATCCATCTACACAGGTGGATCACCACTTTATGTACACACATCCATCCATACCTGCTGTACATCCTACTGTACTGTCAGTATGTCACCATATACAGGTGTCATTGATGGGGCTGTATTGCAACTGCATGTTGTAGTTAGGCACATATTAGTTACTTACATCAGCTACTGCACATGCATGGTAGCTGAATGCACACTACAGATTGTACATGTGTGTTGGTCCTACATGCCTGTCATGTAGCCATGTTTGTATGCATTGCAATTGGTGGACATGTGTGTTGACATACATAACACATGGACTGTTGTATGATATGATGTGTGTCATGGGTAACTAGTACAGAGGGAATGTGTCCTCGGTCAACATTGCTGCCTCATGTACTGTTAGCATTCAACAGCCATGGACCCACCTTCCATTTGCATGCGTATGATTGCTCTAGCCACTTGTCCGCACGGAGGACAGCAAAAGATATGCTATGTAAATATGTGTCATGTGTGTGGTCCATGCACATATCCACTGCAATTACATGTATGACATAGCCTAACATGTGTGTTCGTTGGTGTACAGCGGCAGTCATCTGTCACAGCTGTGTAAGACCCAGGGCCCCTGGTATGTGTAGAGCTGACCTGGTTATGTACAGTGGTATCATTGCAATGCATAACACATGATGGAACCTGGTCGGTACATGTGTAGTCTGCACAGTTGCTGTAGACCTATGTACAGTGCACTGGTCATGAGTCACACGGTGTTGTGTTAATGTATGGCTGTGTATTGCTGGTCCAATGACATGGTGATGTCGGAGGGCTACATTGTAGATTGCGATGTGTACCTCTGTGATATGCACCTGAGACATCTGTGATAGCTCCTGAGTGTGTACTGGTCAATACATGTGAGTGGCCTTCATGTACGTGGGGACAGTAATACCATACTGTGCCCTTCCATGTTTAGAATCCATGTGCATGTAAGACGGCCCTTTGCAACTGCTAAGTGTGTGAGCATGCCCAGTACACCACTGTGTAGATGGACACACAGTACATTCCAAACTGCGCCCTTCCGTGTTTAGAATCCATGTGCATGCATGCAAGACAGCCCTTTGCAACTGCTAATTGTGTGAGCATGCCCAGTATGCCATTGTGTAGATGGACACACAGTACATTCCAAACTGCGCCCTTCCATGTTTAGAATCCGTGTGCATGCATGCAAGACGGCCCTTTGCAACTGCTAAGTTTGTGAGCATGCCCAGTACGCCGTTGTGTAGATGGACACACAGTACTTTCCAAACAGACATGTGATACTAAGCATGTGGGCATGGCCATTGACATCCTGTATAGCGATGGTGGTCATCCAGGCAACAGGTGTCCATTTTCAATGTCACGATGGATGCCTACATTAAACACACTGGTTGCTGTCTTCAAGGGTGTACTGTCTGTGGCGCGTCCCATATCTATGTAGTGTAGTTGTAGTGCTCCGTAGATATTTGGTTGCCCTGATCACACCACTGCCGTGTGTTTGTCTACGTCTACCTTGGGACAGTAATATGCTTTCAGACTGCTCACTCTCTATACATTACCTATCAGCATCCTTGCCTTTGCGGATGATGTCACCCACCTAGAAGTATGCCTCTGGGAGTGCTGTGTTCAGTAATCTTGGTAGCGCGTTCTGTAAATGCGTCATGCTGTAGTGTGTTAGGGTAGTTA
This sequence comes from Protopterus annectens, assembly GCF_019279795.1. Classification (NCBI taxonomy): domain Eukaryota; kingdom Metazoa; phylum Chordata; order Ceratodontiformes; family Protopteridae; genus Protopterus; species Protopterus annectens. The sequence continues at coordinate 575,927,358 of NC_056725.1, forward strand.
GGTGTATGTTCGACTCCCAGCCCTGCCAAGTGTGTGTGTGTGTGTGTGTGTGTGTGTGTGTGTGTGTGTGTGTGTGTGTGTGTGTGTGTGTGTGTGCGTGTTTGCGCGCATGCTTGCTTTCACCTGGGGACTCAGTCTTGCTTTTAGATGCCGCACACCACAGCAGTTTGCTACCGACGTCTTTGCCTTTGCGGATGATGACACCCACCTAGAAGTATGCCTCTGGGAGTGCTGTGTTCAGTAATCTCGGTAGCGCATTCTGTAAATGCGTCATGCTGTAGTGTGTTAGGGTAGTTAGGTGTATGTTCGACTCCCAGCCCTGCCAAGTGTGTGTGTGTGTTTCCAGCTGCATGACAACAGTACATTGCTTTGACAGAATTCACTCTCCATAACATCCATGTGGCGTCTTTGCCTTTGATGCTGCTGTCTGCAGGCTAGACGTGTGCCTGTGTGAATCATGTGATCCACTGATCATGGTAGAGCATTTTGTAACTGCATAATACTGTCGTGTGGTGTTCTGCTCCCAACCCTGCCATGTGTGTGTGTGTGTGTGTGTGTGTGTGTGTGTGTGTGTGTGTGTGTGTGTGTGTGTGTATCTATCTACATATATATATGTGTATATATATATATATATATATATATATATATATATAGAGAGAGAGAGAGAGAGAGATGTATGTATACAGCTATATATATTTTTATATATATATATATATATATATATATATATATATATATATATATATATATTGTATATAGATATGTATGTTGGGATTATCACTCTTGACTGTGCTGCATTGTCTGTACGTGAACACCTTGGATGTATGTACATCTGCTATGGCTCTGTGATAGTGCACATACTGTGTGCTGTAGTGATCATGGGTTATACATGTGTAGTGACTGGTTATTGTGTTGCTAGGTATTACACGGGCATTGGAAACAATGTTAGTGCAGCACCTTTGAGTGGTCGTATGCAGATCTCTGAAACAGTCAGTGGTGGTTATTACATTGGAGTGTGAGTATGGCTCATATCCATCTGTAGTAACTGTCAAGTCTATGCACCCCAGGTTAACATTACAGACACACGTTTATCCACAGGTTGTGGTACAGATCCCAGGACCGTATGTGTAGACATTGGCAGGTGCAGGACTGGGTTGTGTTGGATGCATGGAGGGGTGTCCATGGCCAGTAATGGGGATCTCTACAGCCTGGCAGGTACGGTCTGTGACTGTCCCACAACCTCCTGTATATGGCTGACACATGCTGTACCTGTGTATATGCAGACACACACTTACCACAAACAGCTACGGCTATAACATACACACACCCATTGCACCACCATTGGGCCATGCAATAACCGTTGTCCATCACACACACACACACACACCCCTACGTGTACATTGGATGGCTCTATGACAGCTCTGGACATATTAACACCACACCCTGTGCATATAATGTCACCTGTGCCACCACCTGTGATGTGTAACATTGATGCAGGATCTGACTAACCTGGTGCTGCTGCACATAGTGGCTTTATTCCACTGTATTGATGTTAGCATTCTGTTAACACACAGTGTGTTACTTCCAGGTGTACTTCAGCAGGCATGATGCATTGCAGCTATTACCATCACTGTAGCATAGTTTGCAGCACTGTTACCTCTGATGATGTAGTCTCCATCCATGTGCCATTTCACTGATGTGTGTAGTATTGGCAGCATGTTTGTCTGTGTGTGCAGTACGTGTGTGATGTGTGTAGTACACGTGTATACCTGCTTACAAATGCATACACAACATTACACGGGCTTCACCATTCGTACACTAGCATACTCATTCTTCCACACATGCACACTGGCTAACACGCACACACACATACTTACTCGGGCTTACTGGCGCGCACGGGCACAGACACACTGTGGGCAGGTTTGCATGTCACATCGGTGGTATCCATGGCGTACGCCGTCAGTCTCCTGATGTTCCCTGGGATAGCTCATGACATGCCTCTTCCTCTGAGTACTGACAGCACACATGTGACACTGCTCCGGTGAGGTTACAGTGTTTTGTACATACACACTCCTGTTGTCACCTATCTTCTACTCTAATAGTCCCCTTAACATACACTACACTGTAGAGGCTTGGCCCATATGGCATGACATGTTGTGATTCACTATCCTCAGCCTCACTTGCCTCACATTGCCTACAAATGCTTCATTACATCTCTGACAGAGCGCTTCCACACATAGGTACCAGTACGCAGTAGCCATGTTGTCTCCGGCTTGCCATTCATCTGCATGGCATACTAACATCTAACTAAACCTACATTTTGTATGTATATTATCCATATGCCTTGTGTTGAAGTGCAGCTCGTTCTCGTGGCACTGCGCTACGTTTCCACACCAGGGATCGAGGAGGACAACTACTGGTTCATTGATATCCAATGGACAAAGCCGCCACTGGCCTTGGACTTGGACATTGGCATGCTTCTTCGACTGTATTCATACTGTATTTGCAGATGTCATTGCTCCGTTTAGCAATGTGCAAAACGTTAGTCGCATAACATCCGGGTACATTTCTGCGCATAACTCTGCTCTTGCACGGACAGCTTACTGTTTCATGTATCGTGTAGTTACGTAGGGTTACCACCTGTCCCACTTTGCGAGGGCCAGTCCCTTTTTGGGCAGTTGTGTCCTGCAAAATATTGTGAGAAAATGGCAAATGTCCTGGGATTTTAGGACAAAAGTATTTTCTATATTGTATGTAATAGTTGCATAAAACAGTTATTCTGTATCTGAAACACCTACATGTTATACGAAACAGAATAAGGAACAAAAATGCTACAAGAATAAACTTTTATTCAGGCAAACAACTGAAGTTCTGTCCTTTGTACTGGCTGTGGGTATGTTTTGCCCTGCAAAATCTGATGTTTGTAGCACAAATGTCCCACTTTGGCTATTTGGAAAGGTGGCAACCCTATAATTACATCATTTGCATAGCTTAGACATACAAATGGGGTATGTTGCAAATCCAAACATTGTCTGTGCAATGTTCATGTTACAGGTGGTCTTGCACGCCCCTGCGGGTGTTTGCTGAATAGCCTGGCAATCATCTTTCCTTGCTGTACTCTTACTCAATCCATACACGCCGGAGGCTTTGTGTATCATGGCCTAGGCTTTGCTGTGTGCTATGTCTATTTGTGGTGTATGCATGTCTGTGGGTATGTCCCACTGTCATCATTGGTAAAGGTGACACCCTATAGGTACTTCCTGTAGACTGCTGTGTCATTTGACATGTCAGCACATACCTGCGGATGAACTTCCTACTGCAGTGCTTTTCATACCTTCTGCATTATCTTGCGGTCGATAATGCTGTTTCCTCAGACATGTACCTGTTTCTGATCATACCTATCAACCTCCTAGTGCAAAACATCTGTACAAAGCCTAACATGATGGGGAGACAGATAGGGGCAGATTCTACATATTGCTCTTACAAACGTAGATAGTTGGCAGTATTATAGGTTTTGCATTAGTATGCCCTTTCTGAGGGATTTGGGGTCTTAAACACATATGTTTATCATTATTTAATGACGTCAGTTCTCAGGTATTTGGCAGACAGGTAACATACCTCTCAACCTCAGACAGCAGGAAATCTGGACAAAGCCATAACTAAAAGTAGGGCAAAAGCCCAAAAGTAGGGCCAATTTTTAAATATTGCTCTTACAAACTTAAACAGTTGATAGAATAACAGGTTTTGCATTAGCGTGAATTTTCTGAAGGGTATGACGTCTGAAACTCAAATGTCTCTCATTATTTTCTAACTTCAGTCTTTAATGATTTGCACTATTTGCCAGAAAACCACAATTTTATGAATAATGTACCAAATATATGAGGCAAAAATCTGGACATTCTGCAAAAATCTGTACAGTTGAGAGGTATGCAGGTACAGATTGGGAGAGGAACACACCACACATATGAGGCATACATCTGCACATTCGTACAGTTACGCCAATACACACAATACATGGCGCCATCCCAGGCCAGTTACCATTACATTCCTATTGCTGAACACACCCACCCACTGGGTTATATTCCTCACACAGGCCAACAGGTGCTCATCCACACTACTTATTCCATCATGTACCTTATGTGTAGGCCGGTATTTGCGCTTTCCATCAGTGGCAGAGCTCACGTACGAGTATGGTGGACTGGACACTGTATCGGTGACACTGCATGACACCCTGAGGGACACATGTTGTTTGAGTCTATTAACCTTCCACATTGACTTTCACAGGCCATACGTTGCAATTCACATTTATGGACAAACATGCTTATGAGTTGTACATGTTTTGTCATTTGTCCTGACGTCTGTCTTCTCACCTGTCCACCTAGTATCACTAGTTCTGTACATTTCATTAGGATGGGTTACCTTCATACCTCTCACCTGTACACATTATGGGTATACGCCCTGGGGTTTGACCTATGATTCTGTTACATTTGTCATGATAATGTGCCTTTCTGATAGATTGCTGGCAAGCCATGATGGACTGTGTGGTTAGGTAATCATGACTGACATTTCTATTTCATGATTACTAACTCTCATAACATTCGTATTCCCGACTACGCAATTATTCTATCAATGGTCTGACTTTGTCTGAGGTATATTTAATATAGCCCCTATTTGTCTGTCGTGTACTATGCCTTAGTCCAGCTGTCTTATTCTGACATTCTGGCAGGTATGGTTACCATCTTGGTCGTATGCATGTGCATCCATGATAATCGCCTACATGACACTGATATAGGTCCCTACGTCTTCCCCCAATGGTTTACACAATATCCAGTGGGTGGGTTGCACCTTTTTGGTGAATATAGGCATGTGCTATACTCACATAGGTATATTGATCACTCCCATGGGGCGTACCTAATAGATCTGTGCCAACCAGCACCTTGGCCCAATTCTGCATACCCATGATTCCCATACCTGACACACCTCCACAGTACCCATTAGACATGTTTAATGTGAGCGATAATAAAGTGTGAGGACACTTCCGAGCACTCCCCACTCTGCGGATATCAGCTCGTACGACATACATTCAATCGACCCATGTGTTATCACCCTTGCACCTGCTACTGTTGCATGTACAGCTATAGCGTAGTTGCAGGTGTGACTTCTTTTGCATCAATGATGGTTTGCACTTCATACGGATCAATTTTTGGGGTCCTGCAAAGGACGCCTATATTCATGTTTAACGTCTAGAACTTGCAGGCCCTGTCACACTGGTACTTTCCGGGAAATGGTTTGGAAACCATCGGTGTATTCTCCTTTCATGCATGTCTGTCTGTCTATCCATATTAGGTTACTATTTATGTACATGTGTTATATGTACAGGGACATATGTTTGTTGTGTATATATCTATTCATGTATCGCGTGTGTGTATATATATATATATATATATATATATATATATATATATATCTGTACATATAAACATATGTCTGTACATTCCTCATCTCGTAATTTGCTTTGGATTATGTCTGTGGATATATGTGTATATATATCTCCATATCATGCCTTTCAAATGTACAGATTTCCGCTGCATGTACAGCTGTTTGCCTCTTATCTTTGCTCCGTTTTTCATAACCTTGTGTCTATCCGGCAAGTTAGTGGCATATCATTAAAGACTGACGTTGGTAAATAATGACAAACATTTCAGGTTACGACTTCATACCCTTCAGAAAATCCATGCTAGTGACACACCTGTTATTCTATCCACTTTCTATGTTTGTTAGGCAATATCTGGGGATAGTCCCTATTTGTGGTCCGTTTTTCATAACCTTGTGTCTATCTGGCAAGTTAGTGGCATATCATTAAAGACTGACGTTGGTAAATAATGACAAATATTTCAGGTTACGACTTCATACCCTTCAGAGAATCCATGCTAGTGACACACCTGTTATTCTATCCACTTTCTATGTTTGTTAGGGCAATATCTGGGGATTGTCCCTATTTGTACCAGTTGTTGTCATGGCTTTGTCCGGTATTGTATTTTACAGGTTTAACAGGTATGAGCCATGTACATGGAATGTGGGGAAAACACCATTCATTTTCTATTCTGTGAGCAGATTACACACGCCAGAGGTGCACTTGCATATCCTTATTGTGGGTTACATATGTTTCATAGATAATTGTGCTTCTGTGAACTTTCATAATTCTGACCGTAACAGTTACATATCTGTATTCCAGTTTACGGACTACTGCGAAACACACGTTCACCTTTACATATTTAAATGTGTGTACTGCACGAACGCTTTAATTACACTTTCAAGTTATATGTGCAGTGGTCGTAGGTCAACCGGGACTGCATTCACGTTGGCCGGATACCAGAACCACTATTCTACTGGTGTTCTCCCTCATTGATATGCATACCCATAGTACTTAGCTACATCAACATATGCCTCACCACTTCACCTACGACACAGGCATCCATTCTCCTGCTGGGAAAAAGGTGGTACTACATATTACACATTCCCTATTGCCTACTGCTGTGGACTCCGGCTGCATTGTTAATCACTCCGAGGGTATGCAGAACACCAAGGCATATAGTCCAGCCACATACAGGTCTTTGATTGTCAGTGTGTTCATGTAGTCATCTGGGTTTAGGCTTGTCCACCTGGTGAACGGAACTTCCCTGGCCGAGGTCAAATGTCAGATGAAGCATATGGACAGGGCTTATCTCCCTATTTTGAAGTTTTACCTGTGTTTATAGACACATGTGTTTGGGCACCTGTCAGCAGCTAATTCTGTTGGCATTACATATTATGGGTGGGTTTGCTACAGTCCATACTCCCCGGTGAGGGGTGTTCCCATTCACATTTGACTATTTCCTGTATACAGTCATACGGGGATTGTTATTTTTGGACATGAAGTCACTACAGGTATGCGGTTGTACATTACACAAGTGTGAAGGGTTGTTCCTGTAAATCTGTACGGACCATACCTCTTAGAGCACCGAACCTGCGCAAACCTTACACGATGGGGGGACAATTAGGGACACATTTTAACGATTGCTCTTACAAGCTTACAACGTTGATAGAATGCTAAGTCTTGCATTTGCATGACTTTTCTGCGGGTTGTGGAGTCTTATACTCAGGAAATGTCTCATTATTTAGTGACGTCAATCCTCAGTTATTTACCACACTGGTGCAGATTGTCGGAGGCACACACCAACACTATGGGGTGAACCTGTGGTCATTCTTGGGGTTGCCACCTTTTCGACTGCTCAAAGTGGGACATGTTCTGTAGAGATGTCAGATTTTCCAGGACAAAACATACTTACAGCCGTGCATAGTACTGAACTTTAACCTTTTTTGTACATATAATAGCTTATTCTAGTAACATTAGAATTGCTTATGCTACTTCACATAACATATTGAGGATTCATATATAAAATAACCATTTTATGCGACTATTAAAGTAAATTAGGGAATAAACTCTCAGGACATTTGCTATGTCTTGATTTTTTTCACAGGACACAACTGCCTACAGAGGGATTGTTACTCGCAAAGTGGGACAGGTGGTGACCCTAGTCATTCTGCGAATATCCAGACAGTTGAGTGGTATGGCACGGACCTCTGTAATACGCTGTTGTGCTCTGGCATGGCAGTAGCTCAGCATTAAAGACTGCAGTCGGAACGTGCTGACAGACAGTTGGGTTTCAGACTTCATACTCCAGACATTAATGCCAATGTGCAAACTGTTATTCTATCAAATTCTATGTTTCTAAGAGATATGTTTACAGATTGTCCCTGATTTTGGACCTTTGTCTCACTTATATTCACGGCTCTGTCCAGATATCTTGACAGGTTGACAGGTATGGTCAGTCACGACTGCACACAGTCAGTGTCCCTCACACTTGATCAGGGTTGACCTGTTTACATAGTGTCTTCCTCGCCCTCATGCCATTTTCCACTTTGCAAATGTGTGCATTATATTCTCCCTCCCATTCGTGTCTGGACACGTGTGTCACGGGAAGGTGTTTTATCCTGGGTGGTAGGTTATGCATGCCCACAGATATCTACTGGATTGGACATCATGTCGTCATAACCATTCTACTATTTACACAGGTTGGTCATCCCGTGAGGGATATCCCAAAAATTGGTCAAAACCAAAACAAGTTAGATAACAAAGATTTTTATGGCTGCACAAAAATGTGCAGAGGGTTTTACCTGCAGGGGATATATGGTTTGCAATCCTGATACTGCCTAGGGTGACAATACCTATTACATATGCATAGGGGTCACTGTGTGTAGCTGTTTCTGCAACAAACCAGTGGACCAAGTACGGCTGGATTTGGTGGACGTTCTGGTATGGTGGCAGGTTTTGTGTTGTGGAGGGTATGCTGGGTAGGCTATTATGCATCCAGGTGTGTTGCATTTGTTATGGCCAGTTCCATCAGGACCCATCTGTGGGTATGTGATGGTGCCGTATGTATACATTTGTCTCGCATATTTCCATATTCATATGTTTGTGGGATTGTGTTCTACACTATGGCCTGTCTGCTTGTCTTGCAGCTGTTTCTACATGAGGTTGTGTTTCTTTCCACTTCACCCGCTGCCCCCTCATACACCTCCGGTTTACCTTTTCTGCATACGACACAAGTATCGCCTTTGAGGAATTTACCATTCAACACACACCCCTCACATGCGAATTACTCACACCCCATAGAGCACTACTTTGGTTGTTGGCCCATGACATGGCCAGAGTTACACATTGACTACCCTACATGTGTCGGGTACCTTTATGGTTGTGTGGACTACCCTGCCATGTTTGCTGTCCACATGCTATACCTCACGCACATAGGTACACGCCCTTACTTCACTTTCATTACTTGGTTGGTGTATCTGGGTACTACCTGTTCACATACACGTTCGGATTATACAGCTGCCTTCCAGATTTTGCCAGCCTGTTCTACTCACTGGTAGGATGGCACCTTTTCCTATGTTCAAGCTATTCCTTACACATGTCCGACTATTGTGGACATTGCCTCCCCACAATCATCGGTTGTGTTTCCACCTTTTCAATTGTCCACAGTGTGACATAGGGTTACCACCTGTCCCACTTTGCGAGGGACAGTCCCTCTTTGGGCAGTTGTGTCCTAACATGTAATTGTCAACATGGCAAATGTCCTGGGATTTTAGGACAAACATATTTCTTATATTTTATGTGATAGTTGCATTAAACAGTTAATTCTGTATCTAAAATACCTGACTGTTATGAGAAACAGACTAAGCAACTAAAATGCTACAGGAATACGCTTTTCTGTAGGCAAAACAGTTATGTTCTGTACTTTGTACTGGCCGTGGGTATGTTTCGGCCTGTACAGTCTGATGTCTGTACCAAACATGTCCCACTTTGGCCATTTGTAAGGGTGGCAACCCTACTGTGACAGTTGCGGTGAACACAGCATATTTTACAGGCCGACACATACCCACAGTCAGTTCGGCAGATAGAACTTACAATTCTTGCCTATATCTAAGCTTATTCTTGTAGCATTTTGGTATCTTATTCTGTTTGTTATGACATTTCTGTATTATACGTCCAGTGAAATATGTTTAATGCAACAATTGCATGACGTCTACGGAGGAATTATGTCCTATATTCTCTGGACATTTGCCAGTTTTACATGTTTGTGTCAGGACACATCTGCCCACAGAGGGACTGTCGCTTGCAAAGTGGGACAGGTGGTAATCTTGGTCGATGGTACGGATCATACTGTTCCTTTTGGCCTACATGTGTCCGTGTTGTTATGGCTCTTTTATATGCTCCTTCTGTTTCGTTTACATGTGTATGCTATTTCCTATCACATTTGGTATGTGAAATACGGACATACCTTTTGTATGTGACTATTACATGGCTTGTGGGATATGATTCAGACATACGGTCACTACCTATATCTACATTTCTCCTCGTGTATTTTGTTATGGACACATCTGCACAGCTATGTTCCCTCCCTCAAATTATGGGTTGGCTGGTGACCCTCTCCGTTGGACTGGACGTACCTACTGGCGGTGCACTAACATCTGATACGTTTCACTTCCACATGGTATAGCTATCTACACTACGTTGGACTACAGGCACACGGTTTTCCTGTCATTTGTTCATGAGTAGGGACCCGTTATTCCCTACCATGCATTTGTGTTTGAGTCTTCATTTTCTGTTCACAGGGATTCTGCTTTGCATACGTTTCAGTCTCCACGGATACTGATAGGTACGATTACTATTGCTGGCGGAATATAATATTCAGTAGTTTAGGTTGCTCCTCGGAAGCCGACATTGAAACGCCTCCCTGCGCAACTTCGATACATCCTTTGCACTCGTGCATGTTTCCTATGCACATGGCTGTAGCGGCTGTGCACCTTCATTAATATGTATATGGCATGACTACTCCACATCTACGCCGCACGGCCGGCACAAGCCTTATGCCGGCCTTGCGCTGAGCTTCATGAATCCCGGGGAGAGAGGCAGACAGACAGGTAGAAAGATGTATAGAAACATTAAATACAGGAGCTCTCTGCCGTACACGATATATTTTTGTAGTTCATTATATTCTCCTGTTAGATGCACTGATTATGCTCAGAGGTATCACAGAGTGGCATGATTGCTAGTAAATAACAGTATTTCCACATGGATGACAAGTGCAACGGCTCAGTATGTAAACTGAAAACTTCAAAAAGAGCCAGCACTGCATATGAGAGGAAAAAAGACTTTAATGAAGTCCAACCACAGTCCACAGACAGGTTTTGGCCAAAAGGCCTTTAACAATGTGTAGCAACAACTGCAGTTTAGTAATCACTTTTATAAGTAAATTCAACAATTTCTATTGCCATAGATTCTGTCAATTATAATAAATTGGAATTTGGCAGTAGCATGATTAATGGTGTGGCTGTATAAGGTAATATAAAGTGCAAGCCTGGATGGCATAATATATTAAATAAAAAGGAAAAAGCTTGGATTGTGAGACTGGGTGAATTATTGCCACCTGGTTTAAATGATCATTTCTGATTTTAATGCTGATGTGTTGTTTCTTAATTATGGTGTTGAATTTACTTATAAAAGTGATTACTAAACTGCAGTTGTTGTTATACATTGATAAAGGCCTTTTGGCCGAAACCGGTCTGTGGACTGTGGTTGGACTTTATTAAAGTATTTTTTCCTCTCATATGCAGTGCTGGCTCTTATTGAAGTTTTCTGATTGCTAATAAAGTAATGCTTATGCTGGATGAATTGTTTAAGTTTTACTTTGTCATCTTGAATGACAACTGCAGTAATTATCAGTGAAACTTTGCGGTTCTAATCCATATTAAACCACTAGAGAAAGTGAAGCATTTTATGGTCACGGCTTAACATCAGCGATCTGCTAAGAGCAACCTTGCTTTTTGTATTTTAGAAACGTAGAGCACCATTAGTCATGAACAATGATAAATAATTGTAGCAAAAGGCACATATGTATTGAATGAAGTTATGCTTACTGAAAAGTTTAGGACCCTACAGGGTTTTAGCCCTTGCCTTGTACACTGATTCCATTAACTCCAACATGAGTTTTTGTTTCTAAGCTGTATAATTCAGAAAAAAACTACCAGTAACCTTCTGTACATCAGGAAGGGATTATAGTATTCATTCATTAGGCATGCTAGGAACCACTTGAGTGAACACGGTAGCATGCTTTTTTCAGGTTACCCTATGAGAAAGATGCTTTAAGGCTTAACTACTGTTTATTTTGGAGTGGGTTACCTCTTTCTGCTTTCTGCAATGACCTGAGAATGAGCTCACAGTTGGAAGCCAAATGTGTCTTCTGTTTTCACTCCTAAAAAATTACCTCTTCTTTAAAAACTGTGCAGAATTACAGATGGCCTCAGACCAGTACCAGATCTAGAAATCTGCATTTAATATGCATGGATTGTACTAGCAGATGTATGTCATTGTGTATGCTAAAACATGTCAACACAAATTTATCATTTTATAACCACTCTGTTCATTTTTAATATCTCCAGGTTAGTGGATCTATGAAATCATAGTAAGTATATTTAGATTAATTATGTTTTTAATTTTCTGTTTGTAGTCTTTATAATTTATTTAAGTATAAGTGCATAACAAAATGCAGAATCTCTTTTCATCATTATGATTCCTTTAGCTGTTTCAAAGAGCGACTGCCATTGATAAGAAGGATGTTGCTACCTGCATTTTTTTCAGACAGATAAATAACAGGGTCCCTTTGTGAGAGTGGTTATTGTCAGGTAAAACACAGGCACACGATTTTAACATCCATATTTGTTATTTGTTTCAGTTTGACTGAATGTGGATATTTCATGTACTTTTAGTATATGACTGCCTGCAATGTCATCTAAACCACCTGTATGACAACTATATCACATACACCCTCTGAGGATTAGCCAGGGAAAAGGTACCAAACATATGGGGTGGGGACTTATCACTGGTATGTGAGCTGTTCCAGTATAATTCAGCTCTTATTCAGTCAAAGAATGTAAATATCTCTTGTGCAATTTCTCACAAATTTTACCTAAGCAAAATTTAGAATACCAGTGGAATCTGGCAAGGGATACCTTTCCATGAGATGCTGCCATCATAGTGTATGAATTATGTTAAATGCCTAGCACTTCAATGGATGTTAGGAAAATATACTAATGATGGGCTACCATAGTCATAAATGTAGTGTGTTCTCACATAACAAAGCTGCTGTCATTAGCATGATGTATATACTTGCATTGTGATGATAATGTGCTGGCTCAATAGTTTTCCGAACTGTATGCTTATGCATGTATTTCATTCTTATATACTATGTACACCAATGACAGAAGGGCAATAGCACTCTGGATAACTTATCTTCTCATGCATATTTCTGTATACCTGCTACCTGGACTGATTTTTGGCTTGTTCCCTAATAATCTTCTCAGTTGGTCATCTGTAGATAAAACAAACCAGTTATCCAAAATACAATTCACAATATTATATGTGTCCACAGAATGAGTTAAAATAAAATACTTATCAATAATCATTTGTCCTTCAATTCTATGCATTTACACAAGGCAGCTATATCTCCCATTTTGCCTCTTATTCACAACTTCATTCTTAATTCCAAGCAGGAAGTCCAAAGGAAAGCCCCCCTTTAAGAACATATCCATCAGCTTGTTACACTCCACCATAAAAACAGCCTCATCCAAAACCATTCAGGCCAACCTCACAAGTTGCCCTTTCACCACAGTTTTTTTCTGAAATTTCAGATGGTAACTATGATAGTGGGGATAGCTGTTGGAAAAAGTGGACTTTCTGTGAACATTAAAGACAAAACACCCCTTTTCATAACCTTTATACAAAAACACAACCAAAAATACTATAGAGTCAACACTGTAAGTATAACAAAACTTTAAAAAGGATATGGAAGCACTGATATATTGAAACAACTCCATCAGTCTCTCTTCAGTATCAGTCCACATTATATAAATGTCATCCAAAAAGTGTGTATAATAAACACAACAATTATGGAAAGGAGTATTAAAAAGTACCTTGATTCCCAATTGGCCATCATAAGTTTAGCGAAACTGAGGGCACAAACCTCCACCATTGCCACTCCGCTAACTTGCTTAAACAATTGTCCTTGAAAAAAACAAGAAATTATTAGATAAAACCATATCCATAAGTCTGACAGCCAAATTAATGCAATCCTGGTCAAATATTTTAATTTCAAACAAAATTTCTCTTAACCAATTCAGCCCTTCAAAATGTGGTATAACAGAATACAAGTTGCACACATTGTTTGTAACTCTTTTGTTTTTTATCAATTTTAACTAGCAAACAATGCTCACTAAACACAATATCAGAAACTCTAGTTAGAAAACCCCAAGAGTCACAACATATCCGTGGTAACTTTGCAACAGACTCTTTCAATAAACCATCCAAAAAATTGGAAATATAGTGAGCTTTACTTCTGTTGGCATCTACAACTGTCCTAAAGGGTGGGTCAGTCAAACACGTATGGATCTTAAGTATTCCAAAAATACCTGCCACAACTGGCTATCTATTTTCCATAAACTCAAATTCTTCTTTACTAATCTGACCTTGCATTAACATATCACACAGCCCCATATCGATCTTAGCATAGGCAATGTGAAGTTCACTCCTTGAAATTACATATCACCAAATAAAAGGCTGTTCTTCCTGTTGGTATAATCACTAGCATCCATAATGAATAACCCACCCCCTTTTTCAGGCTTCATCAGTCTGATGTTCTTATCTTGGGCTACCTCTCAGAGCAATTTGTATTCTTGGGTTGTCAAATTTTAAACTCTTTTTTGATGGGGTTTATTCAGTGTCTTTCTTATGTCCTTTTCACATAATTTTCCAAATAAATTAACATTGTGGTTTAGCAGTAGATTGAAAATACTTGTTTTTTTCTACAAACACTTCTCCCCTCCTTGTATAATTCAATATTGAGAGAAACCATATTAAACCACAAAGACAAGCTGAGTTTTCTAGTAAATATTTTAAGTTTAAAATTACCTCCGCTGTATCAACTCTGTTAGTAAGGACAAAATTCAACCTATTTGAGAACAATTCTGCATGAGCCATATTAAAACATTTGGTAGAATAATCATGAAGAGTAAAGTCATTGCTGGCATTAGCAACTTTATCAGGGAATTCATTTCTCTAAATGTAAACAAATGCCTCCTTCAAAAATAGAATCGCTTACCATTTTTTGAAATGATTCTTCCTTTTCCCCATAAAAGTTTTTGGCTTGGCCTCTTGTTTCTGGCAAAAGTCCTGTTTCAAAGACTCATTCATGCCATCCTGGCCATATTTCTCTAAAATCCTCTTGGATCTCCTTAGTTCAGACTGCTCGCGCAACTGCAAATTGTTTGGGGGCCAGTTTGCAGCTTCCTCATCCATCACTTCCTCTTGCCCATTGACTGGTCCTTTCCTTACCTTGTTAGCAGGGAATCAGCTGTTATTAGCTGGATTGGGGTATGCATTGTCCTGATATGCTAACTCATCCCTTTGAAACTTGTTCATGTTTCTCTGCAAAATCTGGTCACAACATTCATCTATTTTATGGAGAATATTAATATTATTTGTCTTGAAGCGATCAAACAAAACATCCTTTGTAAAGTCTGAGTTTAAAACATTTAACTCATTAGATAGTTTCTCCAACCACAAATCGCTCTGTTTAATCATAAGGTCCATAATTTCACACCCAGCCTGATTAAAAACATCAGTAAAGGCATTATAATAATCAGTGCCTTTCTGGGCTCTGTTCCATCACTCCACTACTTAAGCTTAAACGTTTATATTTTTAATTAGGTGGGATTGTGAAGTTATATTCAATTATTCTTTTATATTTGTTAAATAATTACATTAATTATTATTAGCAACATTAGTTTTAATAGAATTTGGTGTTTAGAATTTTTATAGTGTGTATATAATGTTGTAGGTGTTTTTGGAGTCTGAATTTTAACATTAATAAATTAAAATCAATCAGTTTTTTTTTAGTAGGGTCATGTGATATCAGAATTGTACATCAATGCTATCTATCAATAATATCTGACCAGTTTAACTCCCATTTGTGCAGCCTCTTTCTCAGATAATACTTCATGGGTCTAAGCCCACTTTTTACAGTCATATAGTGTAGGAAATTACATTTTTGCTTCTTAAGGAAAGATCAAGAAGACATATCAAAATATAAAGTTTTTGCTTTGTATATTCAAACAGTTTGATTTGCACATGAAATATTTCTGCAGTTTTACAGTCATGTATGTGTGTTTTCAGCAAAAGACATGATTAAAGATACTCTAGAAGTATATAGATCAGTTATATTTGTTATCAGATCTGGTTGAGGGCTGCAACATCACATATCAACACTTGTGCAACATCTTTCCAGTGTCCTTTATGTGTGCGTGAGCACGGGTGCCCAAGTGTGTGTGTCTGTGTGTGTGTGTGTGTGTGTGTGTGTGTGTGTGTGTGTGTGTGTGTGTGTGTGTGTGTGTGTGTGTGTGTGTGTGTGTGTGTGTGTGTATGTGTGTGTGTTGTATGTGTGCGTGTGTGTGTGTGTGTGTGTGTGTGTGTGTGTGTGTGTGTGTGTGTGTGTGTGTGTGTGTGTGTGTGTGCCTGTTTGTGTATGTACATCCTTGGAACTACCCACTGCCTTTGCTGGCTATATCTTATTAGCTCATTTGCTCTTCCAGTGGTAAGAACCAGGCAGCCCCAAACTGATCAAGAGTCAATTATTTATTATTCATTTATTATTCGTTATTGACTAGGGCAGTCCCACTAGGCTAATAGCCTCTTTTTAGGGAAGACACAAGGTGGAATTTATACAACTAGGAGAAATTAGAAGAGGGCATGGAGGAACTTCCCCTTCTCTTTATGAAAGTTACAGTGGTATCTTTTACATCCAACAAATCAGTCAGATGGAGCCATGGTTAATCATCTCAACTTATGCATGACACACTCAGGAGTGCAACCCTCCCCCATATTCTGCACTGCAGTGTCAGCAGTCCATCTCATTCATGTGGGAACAGAACCCACATCCTCCTGCACCAAAGGCAAATGTGCACGTGTATGGCTTCTGTGCCATTCATCCTCCTTCAGGGTCCTGATCAGCCTATTCATTACCAGGTAGACAAGAGGCAGACATTAGGGAGTAGACCAATTTACTGGTCTCATAGTGGCCCCTGCCCCAGTCTCTGCTAAGCCTTCACCTTAGGGAACCAGCATACTTGCAATGGCAAACAGGGTTGAGAATGATATTAGAGCTCCCATATCATTGCTGACTCTGGGCCCCATACACCATTTAACACCAAAAGCCTGCTTGGCCTCTTTAATTAGGGATCAGCTACTCACTTGTAGGTATTGTTCATATGATTGGTCAGACCAGCTCCCTCCCCTCAGTACAGGTAAGCCGGTGGCAGTCACTCAAGACCATCCTTCCATACCCAGAACTTCCAGCACCTGTGCAACTAATCGAACGTGGGTCACCTCCACCCACTGTTATATGAGCAGCAAATGTCCATTTCAAAAGTTGCCAGTCTTTGGCTACAGCATTTACAGACCATCTTCTCATGATATATAACACCGGATACTGAGGAATGATAATTTGCCAGTGAATTACCTCCCTGTCATTTCATTTGGTAAACTGAACCTGATACAAATTTATTTGTCACCTTACATTAAGGCAATCTCTTTTCATGCTGAATTTGTTGCAACAATGTTTGCTGTCGTTACAATAGCTGTTCTAGATATTAAGTATGCAGAGAGTAGAAACGCAGTTCTTTGCATTCTAGTCTTCAAAGAACAATTCTCTGAGTGCCACATAATGATTTTCATTCTCAGGGTTATGAAATGCACTGTTTAGATCTGCAATAGCAGCATGCTTGGATAAATTTCTTAATGTGAATTGATATTTAAGTAAAGCCATTTAGTGGCCAACAGTTCAGAAATGTCCTCATGCTGGTGTTCTGCCTCGTGTCTGGTTTATAGTTCTGTGGCCACTGAAGTACTATAGTAGAACCTCCATAGTTGATCACTTCCCTACATTGACCACCTCCTTAATCTGACCTAAATTTCATAGATCAGACATGCACAACAAGACACATACCTCTTAAACTTACACACTCAACTTCTACCTACACACAAACTCTTCCGAGTTATTCCTCAATAGGCTCAACCATATTTTCTACAGACACAGTTCTACTAGCCAAAGTAAAAATCTTCCAACAACACAAAGTCTACCATAACTATCCTAAACATTATTACTGCCAGAAAACCAAAAGACTGCCACACCACTCCACTCAAAACAACCTTTTTAACTTAATAAAATGTGGGGATATACACCCAAACCCAGGGCCTCTTTGCAAAATGCAAAACCAACCAAATCCCACAAAATCTCTAAACTTTACTATTATTAATATACAAAGCATTAGAAACAAAATTCCCCACTTCAATGCATGGTTACACCTAAACAGACCTGATTTCACAGCTATGACACAGACATGGCTGAAGCCATGCATAAATAATACAGAATTCCTACCCCCCAACTATACATGCCTTAGAAACGACAGACCACACAAAAAAGGCGGGGGCGTTGCCTTAATATACCGAAGTAGCTATATCATAGTTCCCTACTCAAAACCCATTCCACATTTCTCCCCTGCTGAATTCTTAGTTACAATATTAAAACTAAATAACCACAAAACCCTATGCATCATAATTTTATGCATTCCCCGAGGTGATAACATTCCCATTCTAGAAGAGATTCTAGCCTGGTCATCCAAACATATTCAAAATGAAACTATCATACTAAGGGATGTAAATATAAATTGGTCAAATATCACCAATCAAACCCTCCAAACAAATATCAACCTATACAACTACACCCAAATAGTTTCTGATATAACCAGGCCCAACAATCAAATGAAACAAGGCTCAACCACCTACCAGCCTTCACCATCAGCAAAACTACTACAACAACCAGTAATCATCACTTAAAATTAATAAGAGACCTGTCCAATTTCTCTCCAGAACCTCTAAATGAAATCTTATATCATACTAACTGGACTCCATTACATAACATTCCCCTACATGAAGCAGTTGAATTATTCAATTCAACATTTCTCAAAATCCTACATGAGGTAGCACCACTCAGAATAAAGAGAGTCAAGACTAACCACGCAACTTGGCTCACAAAACCCACAAAGCAAATCATGTCCTCTAGAGATAAAGCTTGGAGAACATAGCAAAATCACAAAAACCCAGCTGACCTTAGACAATACAAACAACTACGTAATCAAGCAACAAGACAGGTTATCAAAGATAAAAATGGCTATTACCATAAGCTACAAAACCAGCATAGACTAAACCCTCAAAAATTCTGGGGAACAATAAATTCCCTTATTTACCCAGGGTCTAACTCCAATCCCTGTCTATACCCTGATAAACCCCCCTCAGATATAACCTCTTGCTTCAACACATATTTTACTGACACCATTGCAAAGCTAACCACTACTTTCCCCTGTTCATACCTAAACTCACCAGACCGATATTCTAAACCATCTCCACCACCATCTTTTTCTTTCAGTCCCATACCCACAAGCACCATAAAGAAGCTGCTTCATAAACTCAAACCCTGCTCCTGTGCTCCTGACAACCTACCTGCTGAATTCCTAAAAATAACTGCTGATTCCATAGCGTACCCCATTAGTATACTAATCAATAGATCAATCCAAGAGTATTATGTACCCAATATCTGGAAAAAAGCTTACATTCTGCCCCTGCATAAAGGTGGCAAAAATTCCAACATCTCAAACTTCCAGCCAATAGCCATTCTCTCCTCATCTCTAAAATACTTGAAAAATGTGTCCGCACTCAACTAATCAACCAGTTAATCAACACCCAACTACTCATCCCTACCCAACATGGCTTTAGACCAGGCCATATCACAAATACAGCCCTCATCTCCTTTTTTGGATACAGTAAATCGAGCACGCGATTCAGGTCTGATCATCTCTTCACTCTTCCTTGACCTTTCAAAGGCATTTGATACAATTTCTCACCCCATTTTACTCTCTAAACTTAATAACCTAGGTGTCTCACCCCAACCCTAAATCAGTTCTCTAGCTACCTTTCTGACAGATACCAATCAACCAAATGACAGCATTCCTCTTCCACCTTCTTAAAAATCTCCACAGGTGTCTCCCAAGGCTCAATATTGGGCCCCCTACTATTCAACTTATTCAGCAATTTCCATGAATCACTAATACAGGCTGACGTACTACAGTATGCAGATGACTCAATAATTATCTGCACTGCAAAAACCCCTTCTAAGCCTTAACTACTAACCCAAAATGCCTTCACATCCACCAAAAAATGGATGTCAAATAATCACCTCACTCTCAACCCAAACAAGACCAAGTTGATTCTATTCACTCCCAAAAAAACAACACCCCTGAACAGGGCTGAACTGTCTATCCTCTCCCAAAATAATACCTCCATAGAAGTTGCCCCCAGTACTAAACTGTTAGGAGTCACTGTCGATGAAACCCTAACTTTGGAATCCCACATACTCAATAACTTCAAAAAGACACACCAGAAACTAGATACCCTCTACAGACATAGCTATTACCTAAATAACAACTCCAAAAGAACACTAGCCTCTGCCGTCCTACTTCTATCCCTCCTATATGGTGCCCCCATCCTCACTAATATACACTCTTCACTAAAAAACTAAATTGATATATGCTACAATAAAATTGCTAGATTTGCAACAAATGCTGGATCATCATCACACCACTGTTCCTCACTGCAACAATTAAACTGGCTTGAACTTCCACTCTATCTCAACTACCTCCACTTAATTACTGCACATAAAATAATATATAAACCAACAGCTTGTCCAGCTCTTTTCTCTATATTAACTCTGTACCATCCAAACAGACACCTTAGATCTGAAAAGAAAATTATTCTTAAAGTTAATAAACCTCAACTTCCAGCTGGCCAAATGCTTTACTCCTTTACTACCTCCAAACTTTGGAATAACCTCCCAACCTCAATAACCTCCATCTCAAACCCTGCTCTCTTTAAAAAAATCCCTCAGACAACACCTCTCTACCTGCTGGTTATGCCCATGCAAAAATAACTCTTCTTCTCTTCCCACTACTCCCACTCTATGGGGCTACAGGTATGCACTCTTAGCAGGTCTGCAGCCATACCTATGACTGTTACTACACTGCCTAGATAAACCACTCTCTGGGGCTATAGGTATGCACTCTTAGCAGGTCTGCAGCCATACCTATGACTGTTACTACACTGCCTACACAGATTTAAATGCATGTAAATAATTATATACGATGTTACTGTTTTTTCTGCCTCCCAACCAATAATGCCTATGGCATCTATATGACCAAAAGTACATGTTAATATCATTGATGGACTACCATAAAACTGCAATGGAATTGCTAAAAAAACTGTAAATAGTGCTGCATTTTTGATATTTGTATTTTTGATATTTGTATTTCTGTAATGTGGATTTTATGTGGAGCTTTTCTCCCTGGGCCTCCTCTGAAAATGGGCTCATCTAGGCCCAGTGGACTTTCCCGGTAAACAAATGCAATACATAAATAAATAATAATCTCGTGGATGACTGTTGCCCTGTTTGAGGACTGAGTAAGGGGTATCAACCAAGAAATGAAGAAGAAGAAGAAATGGTCTATTTTACTGACAGTAGACAACTGTCCTGGCCACCTGCAAGTGAATCATCTCACAAACGTGACACTGAAATTTGTGCATCCAAATATGACCTCAAAAATCCAACCTCTTGACCAAGGCATCTTCAAAACATTTAAAATGTGCTACCAAGCCCAGCTCCAGCAAGTGTGGCACTACTAGAACATATACCTGTGGTCCGCCTGTGCAAGCAACTTCATCCGCTGCATCAGTTACTGTTCTGGATGCTGTCCTCTGGATCAGTTCTGCTTGGAATAAAGTTCATTCAGTAATGATACAAAAGTGTTTCAAGAAAGTTGGGTTTGTCAGAACCCAAGGGCACTGCATTTTGGCCCCCATCAGACAGTACATCTCCCATGACAGAATTCGAAGGAGTAGATTTTGAAGGTTTTGTTGCAATGGATGATGAGGTGGCAACCTGTAAAGAACCTGACCCAGAAGCAATTTTCCAAGTGATATTGACCGAAGTACAGACCAGCGTAAATGTGCATGAAGCAGCTGATGAAGTGGAAGAAGCAAGTGAGGATGACACAGAAATTGCAGAGACTCCAAAACAAAAGGATTTCAGGCATCTGATAATGCAGTTGGAAGTCATTTGCTGTGTAAAAATTCCCAGGAATGCTGAGTGGTGTAGCCAGCATTGAGAGAGCTTTCGCCATTCACCTTTGTAACAAGAATAAGAAACAGACCAAGAATGACTCTTTTTCAGAAAGAATGATTAAACCATGAGAAAACAGTAAATGTATTGATTTTGTATGATACTGTATGTATGATTTTACTCTGTTTGGATTATGTATGATTTCGTATGATATTCTTTAATAAAAGCTGTACAAGAAAGTAAAGTATATGTATGTATCAGTACAGTAGGCCTAGTTCCTTATGTTGACCAGCTCTGTATGTTGACCAGTTTGTTACAGTCCCTTGGGTGGTCAACCTACAGAGGTTCTACTGTATTTTACAAACCTTTGAGCAATGTGGCCTACGGGGGACCTTTTGTGGCTATCTTTCATTAGGTCATAGCATTACTGCAGAAATACCTTCATTCCTAATCTTTATAAGCAATAAATGGAGAACCCAATATCCCTCTGGCAAACACAATTACATCTTTTCTGTCATTTGTTGACAACAAAGGCCTATATCTTGTTCTTTCACAAGCACATTTATATCTCTACCAACCAACCTTCAATGGCAAGGAGACTAATCCATTACTTCCATATTAACTCATTCACTCCAATGGAGCTCAGCAAGTTTGCACTGTAACTTCCAATGGGCGGAGCCTAAACCTCTTGAAAGAATCCATTTATGTCCTCACATTTCAAACAAATTGGGGGGCATGGCCAAGGATGAACACAGGATAGCAGCAGATTTCTTCAGCTCCACCAATTTCACAGCACTGACAGGAAATAATTACTTTAAAAATTAATTTATGAAGTAATTTTCTTTCTAAATACGTTTGGAATATCTATTTCTTGAATAATATCTAAAAAAGAAAGAACATTTTAATAATATTCCTGTCAGAAAACACCTTGGAAATTTTTCTGTCAGCTCCTCTGTTTGAAATGAGTTCCAGTAAGACAAATTCTCAAGATTCCAGCATCAAGAAAGAACTTCAGTCTCTGATATCTACAATCCAGTAACTTACTGCCAAAATGGATAAACTGGATACTAAAATTGATACCTTCATAGAAAAACTACAAAACAAATAGATTTGTTACATATATACTTGCAACAACAGAAGACTCAGATTACAGGCATAGAAGAGACTGTAAATGACATGGAGAATAGAATCCAAGAAGGAGAAATCAACATTGAGTTTTTGCTGAAACAGAACACACATCTACAAACTAAACTTGATGACCTGGAAAATAGATCTAGGCGCAATAACATTAGGATTTTTGGACTGCCAGAAAATATAGAAGGTAACAATATTACTTCTTTTTTAAATACATGGCTCCCTAAAACTTTAGACTTGCCAGAAGCATTTTCTTTTGGTATCGAAAGAGCCCATAGATCCATATCTAATTCTAACTCTAACAAAAGTATCCTAGATCAGTTATAGTTAGATTTCTATCATCTTTTGATAAAGAGATGGTACTTAAATCTGCTTGGGCTAAAGCACCTGTTAAAATTAATGAGGCAACTGTGCATTTTGACAATGACTATTCTTCCTTGGTAATAACTAAAAGAAAAGTTTTTCTGCCATTAATAAGAGAGCTTAAGAAAGCACAGTTTAAAACCTACCTTCTGTTTCCTGCCAAGCTAAAAATCTTTCTTCCTGATGGCCCTAGAATTTTTGAAGACTTAGACTCTGCATTGCTGTTTATCAAAAAAATAAGATTTTGGATAAAATAGAGGAAATGGAATGGGCTAGTCCTTCATTAAAGAGGTTGGCAACAGAAGCTTCATGGAAGACTTCAGAGAAGAAAAAAAGACTAAAAAACAAATGACTTGTTCTATGTTTTTTCTTTTTTTTTCTCTCTCTCTTTTTTCTTCACTATTAATCTTTTTAAATACAGTTACTGCATTTTCAGAAAGCCACAAATATTCTGAAAAAGATTTAATCAAAGTTATTTTCTGTGTACAAAGAACTGTTTTTGTTTCATAAATAGTCAAAATATCTGAGGAACTAATAACTAGCTATCAATCAACCTGTTTCTCTTTGTGACAAAGAGACCCAAGGTTAGTAATTTGATACATTTTTTTTCTCTTTTGTTTTAAATAATGACATTCTTTTTAGATTATGCATTCAGTAAGGGGTGGGGGAGGGCAGGGAGAGAAGTGTAATGAAAATATTATAAGTGGAATAATAACTTATTAATTCCTTTTAAAAAAGTATATATGCTGTTTAAATACTGTTGCTAATTATTTTGCCATGATTCTATTGATTATACTTGTTTACAAATAATCTGTCATGCTTTAATTACTAATAATTAGAACTAAATAGTAGTAAATAATATGTTTCATATCTATCTTTATTAATATAAACAGCAAGTAATATTCCACTGTAGATACTTTTTATAGCTTCCTTTTTATTTTCTATTTCTTCTCTTACTCTCTTTTTATTTTCTACTCTCTTTTTTTTTCTTTTCTCTCTCTCTTTCTTTCATATAAGTACATTTACATGCTTTTGATAATACTGATGCAGGTATATAATAAGATTTGTATAAAAAAATGAATAGGGGCATAAAAAATTAGTTATATATTAATAACTGTGGGCTTAGTTTCACTGTCATAGAGACTGTAATAACTTGTAAAATACTTCGCAAAGGTTTTGCTCTGTTTAGTTTCATTTATATTGCTAAATGAATGTCAGTCACTTGCATTTATCAAAATTCCCGCCAGAATGTTAAGGTAGACAATTTGGGATGTGGGTTACCTCGTGAATAGTGTCCTCGAGTTGTTTTAAAAGCTTCAACACTCAGAATTCATGCAGAGAAGCTGAATGCAGTCAATTTGAACTTTGACCCCTGAATTCACACTGACACATCGCAGATTCAAGAAGAACACTCTACCAGGAAGTAGAACTGCTGCAAATGCGACTCTGCGATGGAAAATGAACTCTATAACATTTAAATGTGAGTTATTTTTTATAATTACTTACTTATTCATGTTATAATTTATAAAATATGAAAGTTATAATGATTTTAAATGATTCAGTATCCCATAGTAAGCAAATGTGATATTTTAGAAGGCATAGAAAGTAAAACGTATATATATGTTTTTGAACGTTTACTTGACTGCAACATATTAATGTATGTAAATACTTATGATTTGAACATATACAATGCTACAATTCATTTGACTTATCCAACTGACAAGCATAAATATCATTATGATTTTATCTTAGAAGAAGTTGTCATGTGACATATTTTAAAGCAGCAATTCAGATATATAAAATACAGATGGCTTTCTTCACAATAATGCAAGTATATCTGGGAATTTACATAACTATGCAGTATGATTTGTAACCATTTTTATGAACATAAATATTTTATTTTACTGGCAATAATAAGTATGAGAAAAAAAAGCTTTGATGCAAGTAATTTAAAGTCTTTTAGAAGCTGTTAACTGCATTTCTATGACAGAAAATAGGTACATCCTAATATATGTAATGTCTGAGCCATAATAGCCTAAGTTATTGACTTTAAATGAACATCAGAACTTATTTTTTACAAACTTTGAATAAATTAATATGTAGATATGCCCTCTTTTTTTTTTTTCTCTCTCTCTCTCTCTCCCTCTCACTTCTTTTATTTCTCTCTCTCTTCTTGGTTCCTAATATCAAGTTTATTCGAATGCTATTTGATTATACATGTATTATATTAAATAGATGTACATAGCAGTATGAATTGTTTTTAAAAGTTTCTATTTGTTTATATGATGCTGATTTATCAAATGTTTAGCTTTGTCTTACTAGATAATCTAATTAAAAGATGTTAACTTTAGTTAATAATAATTAGTATTAAATTGACAAGGTGGCAGCTGAGGTACTGCTGCTTAGGGTAGGGGGTTAACTTGAGTGGTATGTGCTACTCAAAGTTGGAGTTTTTAACTCCAGGCTGGGTGCAAGGTTTAATCCTTATATTATTTTCTTCTGTTTACTGTTGTTTGTATATAGTTCTGACATCCACAATACATTTTGTAAGCTCATTGTCACTCCAAACAAAATTGAAGCTTATACAAAATCCCATAAGAGTTTCAATAAATACAGCTATATTTAAAGGTACACCTAAAGGAGGAGGTATAACATTACTTATTTTGTTAATTGTTATTCTGATTATAAGTTTTATATGTTTTAAAAATGCCAAATGACATTTCAACCAAATTCTGGAACCATAGGGTTATGAAATAAGTATAAATGGCAAACTCTGTACAAACTATTTTTATAGTGGTAGTATTCTTTAGGTTCTAGGTCTTAAATTAAATTTTATAAGTCACAGTAAACATAGTAACTATAACATTTGCAATATTTTGTAGACAGCTTACAACATCTTACAACCACTCAAGTTATACACATACAGTCAGCAGAATTTTATTCATCTAGTCGAGAGCTTTCATATGAGGCTAAGGAGTTCTGTCTGTGTTACTTTGTTGTTGGTATATTTAGAAATGTAAGAATTATATTTATATAAATTAATATCATAAAAACAACAGTACTTACGTATTATCACAACCAGATTGTTCAACTCGAGCGGACGCTTTACGCTTGTTTCTCAGGCCAAGAAATGTGATCACACTGTGTTGGGAGATATGTGCATGTCACAGAAGTATGTGCTTTTACATGTAGGTCACAACTGTGTTAATTTGGTCCTGCAAGGATGTGTCTGTGGGTTTTCACCAGGTCTGCAAAGGACATATTCTCCCAGGACCCCACACTCTCAGCTTGTCTGTTTTCATGCGGTAACTCCGGCAGTGATTAAGTTGGTAACACTTCACTAATACTTCACCTTTCCTTTGATACATGTCCTTTTTTTCTTGGTTCTGCCCCCTCCCTCCCCTGTTACCACAACATATCTGTTTTTGGATGAAACCCCACTGGATCTAAATGATTTTGTGCATATTCAAGCCCCACACTGACTTTCTTAACTACACATTCTGTAATGTGACGCCAAGTAATATGACAACACAGACCTGCATTTTCTGACATGTAGCAGTGTGTTCATTTGTACGTGAACCTTTTTTTACAAATTGAGATAAACAATTACAGTTAAACAAGACCATCATTATTGTGTCTGGGTTTGCCTTCTGTGAAGGATTCCTTCCACACAGTGAAAGGAATCCATTGGTCATAACAACTCCATGTCTGCCAAGTCAAGCGTGTGTGTGTAATGCATACAAAAAAGAGGAAGAGGGTTTTCAGAAAAGTTTCTGTTCCAGAAAGTTATCCGCAGTTATTCCCCAGCAAGAAACACTCTAAAAAAATACTTACATCGTTTCATGGGCTCCTTTGTATGGAATTATGCGGAAATCGCAACCGAGAAAATCTGGTTGTGATAATACGTAAGTACCACAGCAACATTTAATATCTATTTACCTGCACTAGACAGAGGTCAAATATTAATGCAGTTGAGTTTGCCATTGTGCAAGCTTTAAGATAAAATCTTTTAAAACTCTGTACATGCCATGGTTTTGGAATTATTGATGCAAATATGAACAGACAATATTTGACACCTAGAGGCATCAGTAGGAGTTAAATGTGGATGCACCTGGAGGCATCACTTGGATGTAATGAGTTTAACACCTCTGTGTCTTCCCTAGCCTTTGCTAATAACAAAGACTTCTCCCCATCAACTAATAGATACCCCAGTGTTTAGTCTTGCCAATGGTGGCAAAACATGCTTCTGCTTAATTCCACCACTTGTTCTATAGCCTGTGTAGGCAACAAAGGCTACTGCTTCTTGTTTCCATCCACTTGACTCTTTTTTTCTTGCTGTTTGTGTCAAAAAAGGCTATTCTGCTGTTCCTTTAATGCTCTCATTTGCTTCTTTCTGCCTTTGATGGCAGCAAAAATGTTTTTATTACTTCTCCATCCTCTGTGCTTAAGAAGGTAGCAAAGATGTCATCTCAATCACTACACATACACTTTAACATTTGATAACAATAAAGTCCTCACCTCTTTAACTTCACTGACTCCCTCAGTGAAAGCAATAGCTTCTTCTCTGTTCACTAGACTGCTCAAACATAGGTGTCAGTCTCATTTATATTTTTTAATACTTTTGTTAAATTGTCACATACGTTATAGTCAAATGTACATTAATAGTAAAGAAAACAAGCCATATTTACATTTTCTTTTCATTTACATACATATTACATCACATTTTCTTCTTTTATAACTATCATCAGTCCAACATTACATGAATTGTTCAATTCTTGCCTTCCTTTAAACCTCAGTCCTCCTCCAGAAAATTATTATTCCCACAATGTCTATTTATTTCCATGTAATTTGCTTAGTCCCTTTCCTAAAGACCTCTCTTACAGTCCTTTTGTCTCCTTTACAATATTCAGTATTTCGAATGCAGTTGGTTTCGACTTAAATTTCATTTTTCTAGTAATTGCTTTTTTGGTAGCCAACAGAATTAAACTTAATAAAGCCTTATTATGTCTAGATAATTCAGATCTGATGTCCCAATTCAAAGGAATAATATTCTAATTTATAGCCATTTACTTGTCTAATATTCCTGACAAAGTACTCTGTAGGGAACTTTAAAATCCTGCCTGGAGTATAAAAATACCTCTACAAACATTTCCAAATAAAAAAACATAACCTTCTGGATTTTTTTCATACTTGAGAGTGATACACATGTTCTCTCATTGTTTCATCATAAATTGCTTTTCCAGTCTCTCTTCCAAATCTTTTCTAACCTCTTTTGATTGACTCTTATAGGTATCTTGCAATATTTTGTATGCCCTAATAAGTATCTCTTTTTTATTAGCAACCGTTTCAGTTCTAGATTCAGCTAAAAACTCTATGAGAGCAGGTCATTCACTTAACATTCCCCTATCTCTTTCTCTTTACATTTACTCTGATATCAGTCCTTCCTTACTTCCAAATTTCCATGTGTATACCATCTATTCCTGGAAATTTTCCTGAAGATTGATTACACGTCACTATTTTTATCTCATCTCCTCCTCTTTTAACCATTAGTTGTTGAGCTTCATCTACCTCTAACCTTGGCATAAATAAGTCTTCCATAAATATTTCCATGTATACTCTTTGTTGATTTCCACATTTCCTATTTTTATTGCAAATTTCCATAAAATTTCTGAAATATCTGTAATACCTTGATAGGACCTCTGGTTATTTTTCTTGCTATAGGCTCCCTATGTTTAGCCACAAACCTTCAACTTTCTTTTGTCTAAATCATTGTGCTAAAAATATGCTCTGGAGTGGTAATCAAAAAGCAATTGCTTAAGAGCAATCTCTCTCTCTAAACTCATGCATATTATCCAAATACTCCCTTATTTTGTCTTTAGCATTCTATAACTGTGCATCTCCTTGTTCTGTGAGATTCTTCTTATACTTTCACCTTTGTCAGCCTGTCTAAATAATTTCTGTTACCTTTTAACCACATCTCTTTCTCTTTTAATTCTACCCTATCTTTAAACTCAATTTTCATTTTATCCCACTCACTAACTATCATTTCTGAAAAGATTTGTCTTCCTAAAAACTCTCAGGTAATTTCTACTACCCATTCATTAAATTCCTCTTTTTAACACATAGGTGAGAAAGCACCAGTGTCTCATTTTTACGTTATTAATCTGCATTCTTATCTTATTTTTTATCAATGCACTGTCTGAAATAGTCTAGTTAGTTAGTAAGTTAGTTAGTTAGTTAGTTATTTTACTGGTGTAGTACACTGATCACAATAGACCATTTCCATGAAAGTCCGGGTGAAGAAATAATACACAAAAATACAGAACAAATTCTCAGAGTATAAAAAAACAGAATAAATCCAGAAACACAGTAAACACAGAAGGTAGATAATCTCACAGACAATTGATACAATATGTAATTATTATTAACAGAGTTGACAACATTGAATTATTTTTTAGTAAATATGAGAGTGAAGCAGCAGGTAAGAACATTGGGTCAAGTTAGGAGTGATGCAGGAGAAGGGGGTTAGGTTATGTGTCCAGTGAAAAAGTACTTGCAGTCAGATTTTTGATGGTGAAATCTTTTGAGCTGAGCTCTGAATGTTGGGAAAGAGACAACTTCTATTAGGTAAAGGAGGAGATTGAGTGCAAAAATGAAGAATGAATGATCAGTAGAGTGTAATGGTTTGCTTTGGGCTGGCTGGCATGAGTGAGTTAATTGGAAGAGGTTGCAAATTTTGTAGGGGTGGTTTGATTATGGAGTTTGGCTGCAAGAGATGAGAAGGCACCTGGTTGAAGTAGTCTGAAAAGAAGACACCTTAGCAATAGCTCAACTCTGTAGTAGACTGGTAGCTATTTGACTTTAGAGAACATAATGCAGTGATTTTCCTGAGGGATGAACTGGAAATGAATCAGTAGTTTTTTTTATAAACTGTGTCTATGTTGGGAAGCCTGCATTCAGGTTGAGCAAAGAAGACTCCTTTGCCTACTACAGCTCTTGCTGATCTGGAGAGAAACAGATATATTTTCCAGTACTAGAATAAAGGAGCACTGATCTTTTCACTGGAGCTGTCAATGTGGCATTGGAAGGCAAGTGACTGGTCTAGCTGTAAACCTAGGTATTTAAGGGATGTGATTGCTTCTGTTGGAGAATCAATGAGATCTGCAATGTTGAGATTTTTAGGAACTTTTTTTAAGCTTTTGTGAGGTTCAGATATCATTCATATGCTTTGTTTCGGAGGGAAGTTTAGGAGTAACTTATGGTTGTTTGACGAAGAATTAAGGGAGTAGAGGTCAAACTGAAGCTTGGTTTGAATAGTTGTATGTGAGGGAGTGGATCAAAAAATGACCATATCATCAACATAAAGAGCAAAAGCAAGGTTTGGGAGATCGGAGGGTAGTTTATTGAAAGCAACAGTGGGGTGTATATGAATCCCTGGGGCACTCCTGTAGTAAGGGGTGCTGGAGGTGATAGATATGATACTATTTTGTCTCTGAAATGCCTATTTGTGGAGAAATGCTGGAACTGGTTGACAGTGTGGGGGCAAAACCAAATTTCTTAGCAAGACTGAAAGAACAGTAAGAGGGCAATAAGATCAAAAACTTTGGTAAGGTCAATGAAGCATGCTCCTGAAAGGTTTCTTTTATTCATGTTGAGAAAGATCCCATCTCTTAAGTGACCATAGTGCTGTTGTTGTGTTCCTACCTTACCAGATCCCATGCTGTTTAAGAGTGAGGAGGTGGCACTGTTATATATATAATTGGACAGTTGATTGTAGATTATTTTTTTTCAAATAGTTTCCCAACTGTAGGGAGGATGGCGATAAGGTGGAAGTGAATGACATTTTCTGTCTGAGGCTGTTTGGGAATGGAGATTAACAAGAGCAATTTTCCATTTTTCTGACATTGTATTTTGAGTTAAGCCAAAGTCATAAATATGGAGTAGAAGAATGGTAAGACTCTTTGCAGAGTGATATATAAACCAAAGGAGTAGGTCACCTGCACCAAGGGGTGCATTATGAGTATATTTTCTAATAGCAAGTCCAGATCTTTGTGTGTAATTTTCTTTAAATAGAAGATGGGCACAAAATGTGGGTCTGGTTGTGTTGGGAGCGAGTTAGAAGTTGCAATACTAGGTAGGTAGCTGAATTTCCTGAGAAAGTCAGAGATTGAGAATTGGCCTTAAAAGGTCTGGATAGTGATAGGGCTGGAGGTGTGATCTGTGTTTCTTCAGCATATGAGAAGATTTACTTCCTGTCAGAAATGTTTGGGTTTGCCTAGTAGAGCAAGTTGATTGTTTTTAAAATAGTTGGTCTGTGCCTAAGTATGGCTTGCTTATATAGAAAGGTAAATGCAGCATGATTTTCTAGTGATGGGTTTTTATCAACATGAGGAGCATGCATGAACGTTTGAGCAATGCGTTTAGTTCAGTGGCTAGCCTGTGATGTTTTATGTTGTATTTGAAAAGGTGCTGTATGAGAAAGAAAATTTGTCTTGTAGTTGAAGGTGGGTATGCGTAAGAGCTGTTGCAGCTGAGGTGGGGTTCTGTAAGTTGTTAAAGGGAGAGCAGCTGGAAGTTTCTAGGTGTTTTCATAGATTCATAGGTGTTTACTAGCATAATGGCAAAGCAGCCTTTATAAGCCTAGCCAATAATACCCAGAATATGACAATATTATATCTTAATTCCCCAGATATGGTATGGACTAGTATCAGGAAGTGGATCTTTGGGGGTTGGAGCCCTGAGCCATTTTACAGACTGCCTCTGTCCATAAGGGCATGAGTAGTATCCTGGAATTGAATTTATGGTTCCCCATCCATTTATCCAAATTCTTTCTGAAGAGAGTGAGGAACGGACTTTGTTTTATGAAGATGAGCAGTTTATTCCGTAGGAGAAGTAGGCTTTGGGATATGATTCTGTCTCTCCAGCAATTTCTCTTAGAGTCACAAATAAGGTACAGGTCCATGGAACATGTAACCCTTGTATAATTATTCTTGTGAATATGTAACATTTTTATAATGGTTGGATTAAAGAATGCCTTGTAAGTCAGGCATAAGTCACCACTCAATAAATTATAAAAGGTGGGGTAAAGGGAGAGGGCCTTTAGTCAGTCTGCATAAGACATGTGTCTTACTCTTTGTATTTTTTTTTTTTTTTAGTGAGGCTGCTCCATTGGGTGTAAGTGCCTGGTTAGGCACATGCAGAAGGAAGCATTGTGCCCAATAATGGGCCTGATGAGGGTCTAGTACAATGGCACTATGCCTTTCTTTGAACTTGATGCTATGCCTTTACTTATAAGTTGAGCCACCCAGAAGGATTTCCTGATTACAGTAGCTACCTGGTGGTCAACATTTACTGTCTATGTGTGTTCCTAGGTCTCTCACCACTGGGTCTACATTTAGGGGTGTGCTATCAATATTATAATTTGCAGGGATATCTGATTTACCAAAGGGTTTGAGTACACACTTTTTTTAGCATTTAGTCTCAGACCATGGTTTTAGCAACAGGCTTTCATCAGTTTTAAGCCTGTTTTTAGGATGTCAACATGGTCTGGGGATTCAAGGATTGCTCCCAGCTTACAGTCATCAGTGACCTTGGTGAGCTAGAGGTCCCCAACTTTGGCCTTCACTTCAGAGACACATATACCAAACAGGAGGGTCCCAACACTGAGCCCTGTGAGACACTGCTAGTAATAGATTTCTTATTGGAAGTGGGGTGACCTATCCAGGCAACATGTGTCCCTTCAGTGAGCCAGTTTGCTATCCATCTGACAATGTAGAGGTTTATGCCTTAATCAGTAAGTTTATCTATGATCCCTGAGTGGAAGATTGTGTAGAAAGCTTTGAACCTGTCTAGATAAGTGGTGTGTACCATTTTACCTTCATCCGTAGCCCTGGTGATTTTCTCAAAGAAGTCCACCAGATTCAGCAGGAAAGACCTCCCTTTGACAAAGCTATATTGGGTCTGGTCCAGTATTTGAAGATTTCCTATGTCATTATTGATCAGGTAGATAAGACTGGTCAAGCGTATGGGTCTGTAGTTCCCTGGATCAGTTGATGGGCCCCCCTTGTGTTGATGGATAACTATTGCTGTCCTCCATTCCTCTGGGACAAAACCTGTCTGGAGGCTGTGGTTAAAGAGAGTTTTTAGTGACCCTGATATATTATGTTTTAACCTATTTAAGAAGTGTCCTGGAATGTTGTTGTGACGCATGGAGGCTGTGTGTTTGGCTTTAGCAAGTGTAGTAAGGACATGTTCCATTGTAATGACCAGTAGGGGAATAGTTGCAGATATGTCTTTGGGTGTGATAGAAGGATGGAGGAAGAAGTTTGAACTGAATTTGTTGGCCAGCAGGTTTGCTATAGTTTTAGGCTACATGTAAGAGCTGCCATTTGTGATTAACTTGGCGCATTACTGAGCATTTCCCCTGAGGTTACAAAAATAATGGAAACAAGCCTCATGGTTGTGTTTCACCTGTGAAGCTATCTTTGTCTCATAGTTTGCTTTGGCAGATTTAACCAGCTTTCTAATGTGTTTATTTAGACTAGTGAGTGTCTTTTCTCACTGTTTTGTCTGTTCATTCTTAGCTTTGGAGAGGATTTTTTTCCCTTTTGTTGCATAGCCTATTTATCCTAAGGGTCCACCAGGGTGGTTTATTTTGACAGTAATGCTAGGTTTGACTCAGACAGGTACTTTCTTCTTTATGCAGCTATGAATGTGGTTGTACAGTCCTTTGATTTATAGCTCAGAGCAGGTCTCAGTGTTATTTGGGTTAGGAAGGACTTGGCAATTTAATAAGATGTCACTTAGCTTGAGGTAATTATCCTTAGCAAAGTTCTTAACAGGTTTGGAGTTTTGAGGGGGGATCTAAGTTTTTTTTAATACTAAAGGAGATCATTTTGTGGTAAGATCTTACCAGGGAGGAGTTAATGCATGGGAGGGAGCAGCATCCCTCTTTGTCCTATAGGTCTAGGATATTTGTACCTCTAGTTGGGGAGCTGACTAGGTGCTGAAGGGTGTTTGCATTGACAAAATCCAAAAACCTTTGAGCAAGTGAATAATGGTTCATATAAGTCTCCTAGTTTAGGGAGGGATAGTTGAAGCCAACCATAAGTATGGCGTTAGGCTGAATGTATAGAGATTACAGTAGGTTTAGGTAAGTGGTGTGGTTTTCCAGACTCATATTAGGGGATCTGTATCTAGCAAGCATGTGATATGCGGTTGTACCTGTGGTTACTTGGGCATTGAGCAACTCTAGTGAGTCATGTTGTTGGACGAGTCTAGCAGTGTACTTTTCCTTTATAAACACTGAGATACTTTCTCGCTTTGTTTTATCTTGAGCTGAGTGGGATTGAAATGTATGATAGGCATTGTAGCCTTTGATAGCCAGGGTGCTTTCCATGGTTTTGAACCATGTTTCTATGACTGCAGCATGATTTTTTGAGGTTGACGGTATTGATGATAAATATGGGTTGGAAGTTAACTAGCTTAGGGGCAATTTTGGTGACTGGTGAACAGTTTGGAAGGTTATTGGGGAGTGATTGCTAAATGAGGCTGGAAGAATTGATATACTGGAGATGATGGCTGGTGGGTTGTTAGTGACTAACACAACCAAGACGGTTTAGTTGTTGGTTTGGAGATTTGGACCAGTAGTGTTATTGACTAATTGCATTATGGTTGATATTGTCTAGGAAATTGGCAATTTTATATCTCAAGGAACCAATGTAGTTTAGATTAGAATCACCTAGAGTAGCAATATTTTATACTGGTGGACAGCTGAGGTGATAGTATGAATAAGTGATTTAAATTTGTTAAGAAAGCCTGGAGGTAGAAGGTAGGTGACTGTTCTTCCAGAAGGGAAGTTTTAGAAGGATCCATTTGGATGCAGAATCTGAGGAGGTATTTGTTTGAGCAATGATAATTGTTTCAAGATTGCTTTTATAATGAATGAGAATCCCCATACCTTGTCTACTGCCACGTCTTGTGTCTTAGAGGTATATTTAGGAGGGAAGTAAATGCTGAAAATTAGGAGTACATTGTTTGAGGTATGTTTTAGTGACAGCTGTGATATCAGGTGAGTGGTTTGTAAAAAAGGGTTTATCTGATTAAGTTTATTAGAAATGCATTGGTCATTAATTAATACACAGTAGAGGGTGGAGGTGTTGGGGAAGTTTACTAGATGTGTGTAGAAGCTTTCAAGTTTAATGCAGATGTTCCAGTAATTTCTTTTCACTCTAGACCAAGTGTCATATACCTTGGGGAATAATATGTAAATTCTGTCCAAGTTCCTATTACTAAATTCATGCCTTCCAAACCAAATATTTTCATACATTTCTTCATAAATCTAAACTCTTATGATATATTTTCCCTCTAGATCCCCCTGGTACATTCTCACTACTGCAATCCAAGTTCCAGTCATCACCTATAAGTAATATTCCCTGCTGAAAGTGAATTACTTCTCCCCAGTTTTTCTGAAGCAATGTAATAGCAGTTTTTGGTGGAATATAATATATGCCATGGTAATCCTCCTTCCTTTCCAATAGCTCATTACTACAACAAAGTGACCATTACTGTTTTTTTTTTTTCTATAACTATTGAGACCCATCTAGGAATCCGTATTATTACTCCACTTTCTCTTTGTCCTGATATTCTACAGAATATCCACCCCGAAATCCTTCCTTTGTCAAATTCACATGATCATTTTTTTCAAAATGTATTTCCTGTGGCATTGCTATTTGCACTCTGCATTTCTTAATATAATTCAATACTCCTTCCTTTTTGTCTATACGTGTAAGTCCATTTACAGTCCAAGATAATATTGATAACATAGCCATTATGATAAAAACTATTGTCCCCACCATTAAACATGATAGTTTTTTCAATGAATGTGCATTTCCAGCTTTTGTCTTACATGCACACATTAATGTCTGGCAGGTTTATCTCTTATACAGTTGTTTATTCTCATTTCCATTTGTACCTATGTCACATTTGTAAGGTTTTCTGTTTTAATGAAAACCAGCAAACAAAAATTGAAAGACATTTTCAGAATGCCCCATCCAGTATTAACTTAGAAAAAACACACAAAAACTATGTACATCTTCAAAAAATGAAGTTTAATCCTCCAGATAGGAAAAATTGCTCCAAACAGACAACTGTACCCATAGACATTACCTAGCCTAAAATTAAGGATTCCCATGCTAAAGTGCATGTTATAACCTATCTTCCCAATTACACTGATTACTGCCTGTTATTTTTTTATCTCTATCACTCTCCCAGATGTCAGACAACATGTATGCTTTCAGAAAGCATTAACGTTTAAGCCTAAGAAAAAGTATCTTAAAAAAAAAATGTACACCATTGTATTAAATGTATGAAAGTATTAAGGCTACTAAGGTGGCTGTTATCCCATATTAATTTCTTGTAATTTCAAACATTATTTCATTATTTTTCTCTACAATGCAAATGCTTGTCAATATTGTACCTTTAAATTTTTCATTTCTTCAACAAAGAATTCTAAGAATTCCCAAGATGAATTGTTTGCACCTGCAGACCACTTGTCTGCATGTAAAAGGAATGAGCAATGAAAGGGAAAAAACTACTCTGCAGATGCAGGGAGGAATCTTTGTCAGTTCCATTCAGAATAGAAAGTACAGCTGCCTTCAGCTGCAGACATATTGACTGTCCCTTGAGAACATTTACCAATGAAACAAAACAAGCTTATATCTTTGCAGATGCAAGAAGCTTAACATTTGCCATGGCTTTCATCATGTTGTCTTATTTTTCAAGTGTATTTGCTTACAAAAACACATGTTTATAGCTTAAGCCAAAGGGATTATTGTAGACATCCATCCTTATATAAAAGTAAGGGAAATTATCTTCATTCAATATGTAATATAATCAGTGAACTTTTATACTCCATCCCCAACCCCACCAGCCCAAGAACACAGCATATCAGCTTATATTCACTTTTGTCCAGCCTTTCATCTGATATACTGTTAAGTTTATATTTCTTACAACTATAAAACTTACTTGCTTATTTTAAGACCTTTAACATATAACAAACACTGAAGAATCCCACACATATAAAATACCCACAACCACATACTATACAAAACTATTTTACTATATAACACCACTTCATATTATGAAATATTTTATACAAACACTAATAATAACAAAAATGATTTTACTTATGGTTACTCTATTTTCCTTTTAGTGTCTTTCTAAACATTAATGACATAAAGTAGGGTACACACTTTACAGTCCACCCACAAGTTTAACAAAGTGAAGAAACATCTAGTCCTTTTCAACCCATCCTTCCTGAAAAATCATATTTTACAGATGTGATTGATGCTTTCTGGTCTCCTGTTTATTCACTAGTTTCAGTGTTGCTAGTATTCTTCCTGTGCATCTCCCATCTCCCAATACCAGACCACTGCAAAAGTCTAAAGGCACTCCTGATTCTTCTAGTTAATTCCTCTAGAATTTTCCTTTTAGAACACTGAAAAAAGGTTTCACTAGCACAGCCTCTCTATGACATTTATTTTCAGAAGAATATGAAAGAGTCCTTTTCTATTTGCCAGATCACATTTTGTTGGGTAAACTTTTTATTTTCTCCTTAACCTGTTCTGCATTCAAAAAATGTCTTTGATCCTCAACAAAAAAATATTCTGAAGATAGCTGGATATAGACACTTGAATCTCACATATGCCTTTCGACATTCCCTGATTGTTGGGATAAATTTGTTTCTCTTCTGCCTGGTATACTTTGTCTCCAATTTGTAATACATTTCCATTCTGCTACAGTTTTGTCATTATCAACTCGTTCTGCTATTA
The DNA here is from genome assembly GCF_019279795.1 of Protopterus annectens. Taxonomy (NCBI): domain Eukaryota; kingdom Metazoa; phylum Chordata; order Ceratodontiformes; family Protopteridae; genus Protopterus; species Protopterus annectens. The sequence goes on from NC_056725.1 coordinate 575,965,564, forward strand.
TGGTTGGATCTTTACTAATACATGTCTTGGCTGCTTTTGCAAGGCCAGGTTTGGAGCATACACCATATGTGCACTTCCATTGACTGCTGTAGAAAACTAGTCCAAATGCTTGTTTGTACTTTCATTAAATTCAGTCTGTTCCTTCCATTTTCTCTGGTACAGCAGGAAATCTCAGCTATTCTCAGAGCGTTCTCTCTCCTCCAACGCTACCATTTTTAAAACAGTTCTTCTTGAGAAGCCTCATACTCAGCCAGCCTTTTCTCCATTTCAGCCTCTGATTTTTGCAGTTTCATCATTTCATCTGAATAGCTTGTTAAAGCTTCTAATATATTTTCCAGCTTTTGTTATTTGAGTTGATATACTCCTTCAGAGTTTCAATTATTTTAATTATCCCCAAGTACATTTCATTTATTTTTCCCTCTAAATTACTGGAAACTATCTCTTCTGCAAAAGCTGAACCCTGTACTCCATTTTGCTGAACAGCTGCAGGATTCTTCCTAGCTAGTGCTTTCTCTTGACTTTTTCTGTTTGATTTTCTTTCATTTCTTCTTTGCTGACATTCAGGCAGTGTACTTACTAGCCATTAACTGCACTTTATCCATGCTGACCACATCATGGGTTCTTATTTCTCAATTTCTGTTTTCACACTGCAAGAGCTGAAAATAAGCTGTTGATCAGTGTGCAGCCAGCTTGGATGTCCAGCTTATTTAATTATTTATATATTTATTACATTTGTATCTGGGTAGTGTCTGACTGGGCCAGGGGCCTATTTTTAGTGGAGACCTGGGGAGAAAAGCTCCACAATAGTACAATACAAGCAATAGTGGTTTACATCTAAAAACAAAAACAATTTAAATAACAAGAGATAAAATTAAGCAGATAAAATAATGAAATACAGCTCAGAATCAAATAGAATATGTAGGTACAGTTATGAGCATTGCTCATTTTAAAAATACGTGTGAGTAGTTGAAGAATATATTTAATTCTGCACATCACTGATGGGGTGCAGAGACTGCATATAGAAGATAAATATGATCAATAAGAATTGGTAGAGTGAAGAGGGGACTGGGGTTACAAGAACGTCACAGGAGTTGTGGGATGATTAGGTGAAGCAAAGGTAGGGTAAAAGTGATGGGAGTGGGAAAGAATTAGCGTTGACAATGGCAAGAACACAGTAAATGATTAGCAAGGTGTTCCTTTAGGAGAAGTCTGAACTGATGGAGGTTAGGGTTTTTTGATATAGTCTCAGGAAGAGTGTTCCAGAGTTTGGATATTTTGTGAGACTAGAGGGAGTCACCATGAAAGTTGTAGGAGTTGGAAACCTTTAGTAAAAGTTTGTTAGAAGATCTGAGATTGGTACTAGGCTGGACTAAGTTGGAAATAGCAGGGCAGTTGCTAGGATGATTGACTATTTTGTGGGCTAAGGTTAGTTGATTTAGTGATATAAGGTTGGGGAGCTCTATCCAGTTTAGTTGTGAGAGAGCTGAGCAGTGGTGAGATGTGAGTGGTTGATTAGTGGCATATTTGGCAATCTTATTATAACATAATTCTAGCTTGTTGAAGTCTGAGTTTCGGAGGTTTGTGAATATTAGGAATTGTACAGGAGGGAGGATAGCAGGTGTGAGTGGGAAGTGGCTAGCCAGACTTCTGGAGTTAGGTATGGTTTGGCCCTGTATAAGGTGCCTAGTTTGAAGTGGACTTTTTTAATTGTTAGAGCAATATTTTTATCAAATTTTATACCATCATCTATAGTAATACCTAAAAGTTTAGTGTGGTTAGTGGTGCTATCTCTGTTCCTTTTGAAGAGAAGATTGAGAGAGGGGACTGAGAAGGTTTGAGTTTTTTGTTACTGAAAACTATAATCTTAGTTTTGTTGGGGTTTAGAATGAGTTGGTGTTGAGAGAGGTATTTTTCAATGTCCTGAAAAAATGATCGCTTTCTTAGTTGGAGTTCCTGGGGTTAGGTGGCTGAACAGGTAAATATAGCATCATCAGTGTACTGTACTATGGATGCTAGATGAGTTGCAGAACTGAGGTTGTTTGTGAATATGATAAAGAGAAGGGGACAGAGTATGGAACCTTGGGGTACACCCCACGGAGATGGGGAGAACAGGAGAAAATGAGTTTTCCCATTTGGTAGCCTGTTGGTTGGAAAGATAGCTATGGAACCAAGTTAGCGGTGATGGGTTGAGGCCATAGGAAGACATATTAAGTAGTAGCTGGTGGGAAAATGTGTCAAAGGCTTGGAACATATCAAGAAAGATGGATGAAACAAGCTGGTCTTCATTCATGAGATGATGAATAGTGATAGTGAAGGTTAGTAGGACAGCACTGGTACTATGTTGGGGTCAAAAACTGTGTTGAGAGCTGGAAAGAAGATTATTATTAAGGAAATTGTTAATGAGTTGCTTGTGGATACATTTTTCTAAGATTTTTGCAAGGGGGGAGTGGATGGCTATGGGATGATAGTTAGCTTGTTCTTTGGGGGGTCCACCTTGGTGGAGTGGAATGATGTAAGATATTTTCCATAGTAGTGGGACATATTGTTCTGTAATAGAGCGATTAATCAAACTAGATATCAGGTAGGCAATTGAAGGAGCAGCAAGTTTTAGAAATTCATTTGGAAGTTTTTCAGCAGCAATGCAGCAGGGTTTAAGTTTTGTTAAGAGAGTCTTTATGTAATTGATTTGTTTGGGTGTCAAAGTGAAGGGGTTGTGATTTTCAGGGTTAGA